>NW_027312545.1:0-28472 GCF_040954645.1 Diabrotica undecimpunctata | reverse complement strand
AAATTGTAAAAAAAAAATGGAGTGCTATTATTTTAAACAGCTGTAATTGCTCAAACAGTGACTCTAAAGGTATTTAACATATCGCAATTAATTATTTGATGATTTGATTTTAATGTACATTAAAAAATTGAAACATTTTATCAAAATTGTTATTAAAAAAAACTGTTTAAAAACGGGGCTGACCTTTTAGCTTATAAATATTTATATAACTGTGATGTATTTTATGTCATGCGCTTTTAAGTTTAAGTAGGCTCACCTGAAAATATGGGGAATATACATATTCTTTTATATATAATGAATCGTCCTATGACCAATTGGAACCAAGATAGCATTTTTTCTTAAAATCATATTTTCATGTTTATGAACGTAAAGAAATGAAAATTGGCATCTGGAGAGAAGGTGTAAAAAAGTTATAACCCGTTAAAATGATCGAACTCGTAAAATACTTTTCGAGCTTGCGTTTTTTTGAAATGCTACTTCAATTGAAGCAGGCTGATAAAATTTGCAAATATCTCGCCTTATATGGTACGCAGAATATTCATCTTTTAAAACTGGGGTAACTCCAGAAAATAATATTAACTGGTATATTTTCACCCTCTCGGAAAAATCGGAAAATCCTAGAAAAATAAATTAATAAATTTTTCCATAAAGAAGTTATTGAATTTTACTTTTATTTCGTAAGAAATATATATATTAATACTCAAAATGTGTTTATTTATTTTAAAATATGCAATGACTAATTTTTTTTACACTCTCTTAATAATTGGTTTTAAAACAAATTGTGTGAAACGGATTTTTTGTACTTTACAAGAATTATTAATTATATTATATATTTATATAAATAATATACATCCATCAATAAAATTTAAATGTTTTCTTACGAACAAATAGTAAGATTCAACTTATTTAGTTCTTATAGTACAAGATCCCCACTGCGGAATCACTACGTTCATAATGTTGTTCATCAAACTAATATTTTTACTTATATTTAAAATTAGGAGAATACATTGATAATAGGTTTGCCAGTCAAAAAGTGTTTTTTGACAAATATTTTATTTCGTTCATTTATTTTGAATAAAATCCGCTACTCATGACGTAACATGCTTGTTTTTTTTTTTATATCAAATTAAAGCTTGTTTCTTTCTTTATATATTGATATAAGGTGTCTGAGAAAAAATGGTCAATAATTAGGGTTGCCATCTGTTTAAAAATGCGAGGTAAAAAAAAAGTACCATATGCATCTTCCGCAAAACACATTTATCATAGTTGATGCAAGACTACACTGGACTAAATCCTAATATAAAAGAAATAGCAAATAACAAGGTATCCGTTACAAGAAATTGTAGTGGCTAATGGAAAGAAATTCAACATTGTCCATACATAACAAACAACTATTATATACAAAGCAAATGCTGAGAGCAGTATGAACATATCACTGCCAAACTCTGGGGTGCCAATTCAAGTAATATTCAGATTATTCAAGATTCCAGAATAAAGTATTAAGAAACATCATTGATGCTCCTTAGTAATAAGAAATGTCGTGCCTTCACAAGGACCTTAAGATGGAAGATTTTAATAAACTTACTCAAAAGATGGCAGGTAGTCATTTTTTGAAATACAGATTCTTGCTTTCTCTATCCTACCTTTGATTTTTATATAATTGCTTTATATTTTATATATTTATATTCAATTGTTTTACTCCAATTTTGCAAATATCATCAAAAACAATTATAATTCGCAGATAAAATGTATGGAGTATGTCTTAAAAATGAAAGATGGAGATCTGATTTGAAAATCGGTGTTTAAAAAACTTATGAAACAACGACGGAGACTAAGATTCATAGACAGATGTGGAATCATATTTGCGGTTTTGGGAATAAGAACATGGAAAAACTGGCTATGAATTGAGAGTGCTAAAAGAATCTTAAGAAAAGCCAAGATCAATGAAAGGCTCTAGTGCTGCAAAGAATAAGAAAATTGAACAGGATCATAAAACTTAGTAATTGTTAACCTATGTTAAAATGGTGTATGAGAAAAAAGAAATGTAACAACAGAGTAGAAAGGTTGAGTGATATAATATAAACTATCAACAATGAAATATTATACCATAATGAAATATCTTAAATAGTTCGTAGATTTATTGTAGTTGTTTAAAAGCACTGACAGGTTTTTTATTCCTTAGGGATGCCAGTTGCTTTAGCATTTTTTTAAACAGTTTTTCTTTGTTGGAAGAGTATATCCTTGTACTAATGAACAACAGTATATATATTTTAAATATATATGAGCAAACTTTCTAACGGGAATACCTAAACAACTTACGTCTCTGCTGAAGATATAGAAACAGCAAAAAGAGAGAATCGGGACATGACATGCATCACTGAGGCAAATAAAAATGTTTTAAACAATTATAAACTTTTATAATACATTTACGTCAACGGAGTAAGTACAGAGGAAAATGGAACGATCCATGCTGAGAAAAATTAAAAATCAAGATATACGAAAAAGAGCTAGTATAACTGATATTATTGAACGTATGACCAGATTAATAAAACTAATATGGAGATGGGGGCAGAATACGGTAGCGAGAATGAAAGACTGTCGATGGACAAAGAGTGATTACAATGAAGACCATGTCAGGACAAGCAATATCCAGAGACTTTCAGCGTGAAAGACTTCCTAATTTTTCTAATTTGACCTTTTGATTTTCTAATTAAAAAATCGTCATTAAAATATAAAGTAAACATTAGAATAATTTTTATTTTGATAACGATTGCTAAATTGGAAATTTAAAACGTGACAATAAAGTGTTTTTAATTAAAATTAATGTTAATTTTCATTAAATATATTAGATAATTGGTTTTTAACTTTCAATAAAAATATTCTAGATAATCTTTATTCATATCGGATAATACTAGTGAAGGTCATATAATTATAAAATTTTTCCCTAATAAATCTCCAAGAATGTCGTTCAGGTATTTTCAAACGATTGCACAAACGTATTTTTGTTTGTGGTACTAATCGCATTCCTAGTAGCTACCACTAAGTAGCAAATGTGGTAATTCCTAATAAATGATATCGAAAATATATAGCCAGTCAGATCCTAATAATTTTAACATCCGCAGCATACAT
This sequence comes from Diabrotica undecimpunctata, assembly GCF_040954645.1. Classification (NCBI taxonomy): domain Eukaryota; kingdom Metazoa; phylum Arthropoda; class Insecta; order Coleoptera; family Chrysomelidae; genus Diabrotica; species Diabrotica undecimpunctata. The sequence continues at coordinate 25,343 of NW_027312545.1, read as the reverse complement.
ATTTATATCACGTAATGGTGAGGATTTTAAAGTGGAACCTCAAGATATTTACTTTTGAGGCTTTTCAATTGTTAACGAAGAGAATTTTAATTTTTCGCGTTAGTCGACAAAAGAAATAAAACAACAATAATAAATTTTAGACTTTTTTGACGTGACAACGTCTTAAATTACGGTTGTGGCTCGGAGTCATTTAAGAAAAAGTGTAACGCCCGCTCACGTCTGTTACAGTGAGTCACCGAACGAGAGAGAGGCCCGCCGGACGGCGAATGCCTTGCGTCTCTCTCCACTCAAACATGATCGGTCCGCTGCGCGCGGCACTAGAGAATTAGGCGCGTTGAATCGCTAAAGTTGAAAATCGTTGAAAGTATCGTCAGCGTGGTCTGTAGTGAAAATGTGGAGTGCTTACAGTGTCCCCTATTTTAGGGGGAACCACAGTATCAGATATAATTTTAGGAAATTACCTAGGGACCTATATTCTTTTATAATATTGCTATGGATTTATCCATTTAATATTGAGCAATGATTGTAAACATTCTTTATAGTTTAAACTTCAATGAAAATTATTAACTGTGTCTAAAGACATATATGATATGAGTATTTTACCCAAAAGTATTAAGTATAATGAATATACATAAAAACATAATTTTGTTTTCTTAGGATTTAACATTTTGTCAGCACATTATCTCAAATTCACACTTAAATCAATATGTTTTTTACTATTAGGTCTGTTGAATGTTTGTTTCTTTACACAAAATTTAGTCTATACTTCATATTTATTAAGGCGGTAAAATATACATTACAATTCAGTTGTTTATAAACCACTTTCAAAAGCATAAAGAACCTTTTAAGCTTTGTTATATTATTTTGTGTATAGTTAATTGAGTTAATTGGAGTAGGCCACTTTGATACAAAAATACAGTCCATTTATGGATTTTCAAGGTGACAATCTAAAAAAAGCTGATTTCCTCCCATGCTTTTATTAGAAACACTTGAAATTTAAAAAAAATTTAAAAATCGTAAGATGTAAGACCTTAATCGTGACATCGTGAGATTTGTCTTCAATTCGTGAGTAGATTCGTCATTACAACAACTACAACAATAAGGTAAATAATTGTACACTAATATTTCATTATCGTAAACTATGATTGATTGATTAATTGTTAGATTGACACAAAAGTTGAGAAACTGAGTTTATAGCGGCAATTCCCTTGTTCCTATTGTACAATTTAATAATATTCATATCAATAAATATTCTACCGAGAAAAAGACGGTTGTCACGTATAATCTTCGCCCGGTAAAACCGACTTTACAGGCAACTGATTGTTTTTTTCTATATATACAAGACAAACCAAATTCAATGAAAAATGAACGTAGAACTTACCGAGTTAGTAACAGTTAAAAAATATATCCGAGGGGGAGGACTCCTTAAGCCTACTACATATTACCGTTTAGAATGCTACAAATAGCATATTGTTTTGTATCTTATTTATTATATATGTCAATAAACCTTTATATATAATATTAACATTGAAGATTACAAAACTTCTTTTTTTCTGTTTTTTTTTTATTGTTCGTGTATTTAAATCCTAGACTTGGGATTAAAGAATTTGAGGAAAACTACGTTTTTACGGCGGACAGTTAATCTTCGGATTTACTCCGACGAGAAAATTAAGAAGGGCCACAAGACGTCCCCCCCATAGCTCTTTAAAAAATGCAAGGTAAATAGGGCAAGAACAGATACAGAGAAATCCGAGACATTCGCATAACATCTTTCGAAAGTAGTTAGTCCTTTTACCAGAGAAGTGCTTGTAGAACAAGAAGAACCACTTCATTCTTTTCTTGACGCTCACTCTCAAATGGAACTACCAATCTCCCAATTTAACATTACATAAGTAAAACAGATAATAAAAAATAAGATAAAACCCAATAAGTCGCCGGGATACGACCTTATTACAGGTAAGGTCCTTCAAGAACTAACCAAAATGCTACAGAATAATTACTATGATCTTCAATGCTATGTTAAGTCTGCACTACTTCCCTTTACACTGGAAAGTGGCACAGATTATACTCATTCAAAAACCTGGTAAATATCTAAAAGATATCAACTCATATCGACCGATTAGTCTGCTCATTTCTAAGGTTTTTGAAGAACTTCTGTTGAGAAAAATCAAACCAATATTGGACAAAAAGGGTCTTATACCTGACCATCAATTCTGATTTCGTAACCCAACACTCTATAATAGAAAAATTGAGATGCCTCAAGGTTTTTGACAAGGTGGTAGAACACAGGACCTTCTGTATAAGTTAAAGAAAAACCTACCTTACACTTACTTCAAAGTGATTAAATCATACCTTACAGAAAGAAGATACCTACGTGAGGTATAGTGAAGCCTATACAAAACTCTACCCCATCATATCTGGTGTACCCTCAGGGGTAGTGTGCTCAGACCGCTCTTGTACCTGATATATACGGGTGACTTACCAACAAGCAATAAACCTTACTACATCGAAACTAATGAATGATTTAATCTCTGGAGAATTAAAGTATATTTCTCAATGTTCCTACACATATCACATTTACTCAGGAAAAGGTATATGTCCACAAGTTAACCTCGATGGACTTCCTTACTCCAAAAAGGTGACGTAAAATACCTAGGCATTCATCTGGACCAAACAATTAAAATGGACCAAATATATATTAACGAAAAGACCTACAACTAGGAATTTCATACAGAAAGCTTCACTGGATGCTGAAAAAAACTCACACCTATCAATCGACAATAAGACTGCTTATATACAAACCTTATAATAAAACCCGTTTGATCATATGGTTCGCAGCTGTGGGGATCAGCTAGCAAATCTAATGTTATGAAAATACAAACATTTCAATCTAAAACAATAAGAACAATCGCTGATGCTCCTTGGTATATCCAGAATGAGGCCTTACATTGAGATATGTAGGTACTAACAGTCTCTGAGAGTGCAAAAGAATTTCTGCACAATATCAAAACAGGTTGCGCGTGCATCCTAACACCCCTGGCATACAATCTTCTCCACAACCAACAAACGAAGTGGTTTGAAGCGATAATATGATCCCCTTGGATCCGTTCAAACCGTTCATAATAGTGCCTACAGTAGTGGACAACTACGCCTTCGACAGCGTTCCAGCCATTGAGATCTGTGCCGCTTTTAGTACTCGTGTTCGCGTATCTGTGTATGTGCGCATTATCTTAGATGTAAAAAAAAGAAAATTTTAGTTTTCTCTATTTAAAGTTTGCCACAATTTGACAAAAAAAAAAAATATTAAACAAATTTTTATGTCTGAAAAAAATCGAAAAAAAAGTTCAATTTTTGAACAATTTTTTTCAATGTCCGCCATTTTGTTTTTTTTTAAGAATTTTTAATTTTTCTAGTAAACTATAACTTTTAAGCGCAAACCTTCTCGAATTTTATGTTTCAGAATTCACACTGTATACATATGTCCAGAATAAATTTAGTAACTTTCAACTTCTCCATTTCCCTTTAATTTAACACAAATAAATAAATAAAATAGCACAATAACACATATTTATATATTTTTTTGTAATAAATAAAATAAAACTACTTTTTGGACGTATATTGTATTACTACTTCGAACAAAACGTTGAAAATGGCCTATATAAGAAAAATAGATTTTGAATTATGGGGTCAGGACTTATCTATAGCACTTTACTAAATAATTCATAATATAGTAAAATATACGGACTGTTCACGCGAGCCTTGTAACCTGGCCAAGAAGGAATAAAAGAATAGAAATATTCTACATATTTGGTCCAATCTACTTTTTCACGATGATGAGTATGGCCTGTTCCTTCTTGGAATGTTTTACTAAATACTTTTTGCTGCGTTCTGTAAAGATATTTTATTACTTGCTCTCTCTTACGTTGCAATGCGTTAACAGGTCGTATTTTATTTAAATAAATTATTATTTCACGTTTGTATTAGAAACATTTTTATATAACAAAAACTTTTTATAATAGAAAAAAAATTAACCGTTTATATTTTTTTGTGTCAAATTGGAATTATCGGACCCATCAATCACCGTAACAAACGCTTCAATATATGCCCCAAAGAATATATTTATTTTCCTTTATTTTACATAATAATATTGACATTAGGTTCTTGTTGACTTTTCTTAACTTTTTGGTGTTAAGTGTGTGTCCAAATAATCTAGGACATTCGTCGTTGTGTCCACATTTCTAGTGCTTCAAGTTTGTTCATTGTTGGTATTCTTTGGCGTTCATGTTTCTACTCCATACAAATGTATGTTCAAATACGACATTCATCATTCTTGCCTTAGTTCTAATTTAAGATGGTTAATACAAAAAAATGTTCTCATTGTTAAAAAATTGTTTTTAGTCATTGCAATTCTAAAGGCTTTTAATGCTGTTTGATAAAATTACTATACCATCTGCATATCTACTTACATTAAGTTATTTCGCATTTATTTTATTCCGTGTTGTGGTGCATTTAGCTGATCTGGGTATAAAACTGAATAATGTTAACGATATAAATTTCTTTAACTCTCAGTGCAAATAGTGCTTACCTGGTCCGGAACCAACCATCTCCACATTTATGTCTGATTTTAACAAAATTTGAAATCATCAACGCATGTCCCAATGCTAGCTAATGTTTTCGTTAGAATGTTGGTCATTTCCCTCAACTATTTTGCAACGAATTATAAAGATCTCTAAATCTCACACAATCTCCTGAACGTATTTTTCTTACCTATTTATGTCACATAGACTTGTCAACGAAACTAAGAAGGGTATTCACCCTAACGAACTATCGAAAGTCGTAAGCAGCAACCGGTGGTGATGAACTGAACCGGCCTGAGTAGCTGCAGGGCCGGGGCGCTGTCAAAAGGACGACAGTCAAATAAAAACAATAAAAAAACGAGAAAGAAAACAACAAAAAGAATAGGAGACTAAGATCTTTGACTATTAGAAGCATCACCAGCTTTATAAAATATGGCCAGCCTAGGCGCACCGTTCGAAAATTCCTACGGTTAAAATAACAGAGGCGTACGGTAAAAAAATAAAGGGAAATAATAAAATAATACATTTAAAAACTGTTTTTAAATAATATTATTATTAGAGTCTTTATGAATGTTATGATATAATATTACGCAAAACAAAAGTTGAAACCAATGAAAATAAGAAATATTTTCTGATGGACCGTAGTGAGCCAACGGGACCCAGAGAGAGTATCTAATATATCATTCTGAGCATTATGTAACTCTAATATATTGATAGCTGATTCATCTAGCGGTAGTTAATACAAAAAAATCACCCGAAGATCACCCATCATCAGCAATTACAGGATAGTTTGAACTATGTATCACGAATCATTATCTAAAAATTTTTGTACGGAATGTAAGTAGTATTTTGTTTGTTTCTAATTTATTACAATTCAATAGATTATCTCTTACCAATTTGTGGGTTTTCACTTTGTCTGCTCAATCAATTTTATGAATACTAATAAAAAACATATCCCTTTTTTGATCTTTATCTTTATAAGACAGCACCTTAATATGGGCATTTTATAATTTCAGCGTTTAATTTACTTTGTACCGTTGACCTGAAGATGCTTTACAAAGTGTAGAAAGCGAAACAGGTCTTTTTGTAGTAAAATTAAATTGATGTAAGTCTAATTTTATTTCTTTTACCTATTTAAATCAAAACTTTACTATACTACTATACTAGGAACACTTAGTGAGGCTCACGGACTATTTATTGGTTTGACAGTTCTTATTTGTCCAAACTCGAGTAAAACTTATCTGATTCAAATTTATTATTTAATTTATTAAAATGAAAGATATAAAAAGCATTCTCTGAGAAATGATTAAAACAATCTTGATTTAATTGTAGCCGATTCAGTTTCTCTTTGTTATCTGACTTTATGATTCTTCTACTAGGTAACATCTACTTTAATCTAATATAGTACCCTCAAAATACTACAAATTGCCATCTAGTATGTACAAAAAAACCTAGTGAAATATTCTCACTACATGGGAATACATGTCCTAAGAAAAACGCACATATACTGCTTATAAACCACAAAATTGTCCTTGCGCCTTATCCGTTCGAAAAGTTCACTTTTTATTACTCGTCTAGTGAGCTAGCAGTATAGTGTCCTATTTAGAACTCCACGTGGCAAAAAAAGCACATAAACATACCAAAAAAACATAGAAAAAGGGAACTAAATAGAACTGGTTTGAGTTTAAATTTTGTTTTGACAAGATACATTTTAAGGTCCTGTTGCAATGCGCTCAAAGAGCAAGAAAATGGATGAGTTAATTTCTAATTATACATCATCTTCTTCTTCTTCTTTTTCAACCATTTTCCATCCACTCCTGAATGTAGGTCTCTCCCCAATTGCTTCCATCTTTCTCTATCTTGCGCCAATCTAATCCACTGTTTGCCTGCCACTGCTCTTATGTCATATACCCATGTCTTTTTTGAGGTCTTCCCATGCTTCTTGTTGTCCTCCTTGCTCTCCATTCTAGAATTCTCCGTGTCCACCTGTTGTCATTATATCGGGCTACGTGACCTGCCCAGCGCCCATTTCATTTTTGCAATTTCTTCCACAATACCCTAATCTTCGTTCTACGTCTTATATCGGTGTTTCTAATCTTGTCTCTCAGTTATATTCCAAACATGATTAAGCTTATGCATCATAACTACTGGAAACCTACCAAAAGCTTTAAGAAAAGTAAAGTAATTTAAAAAGTTGGAAGCTATCGTCTTTTAGCTGCTGCTGTAAATTGCAGAAACAACTTTATGTAGGGCCCACAAATTCTTCAAAATATCTTATCCGAATAAGCAGATTTTAGACCTAATTGAACCTTCTGAATTGATTGAATTACTTTGAAAATGCAAAATAACTACACAGGAGATAATTACTAAAAATACCCTTATCTAGAAGCTCTGTGAAATTAGCTGGAGAACACCACCGAATACGGCAGAAGTACTATGCATCCATCTAGCTAAATGTGAAGATAGTAGATACGTAGCTCAATATGGCATTGATATTGATTAGCGGCTGCATCAAGACTACTCCAATATTTTGACTCCTCACTTCCAGCTACCCATCTTCGCCTGTTTTAGGAAGACCATAAGAATTAATGAAAGAGTGTTCAAAAATAAATTGTATTTTATAACTCTCAATCTATGAAGATCCCAAATTTAGCAGCAAACCGACTTAAATCCAGTAAACCTCCAATAGTAGCGACCCAACAGCCTTGTAGCTGATAACTTTAATGTTACCTACAGACGACGTACGTTGTGGGCTCAAACAGCTTCACATGTAGTATCTTAACCTTATTGATACCAATATACTGCTTCTTTACTCGTTGTGTTAGCTTACTTGTTCCTGTCTCTCCTAATGGTTTCACACTTTTTTGGTGATAATTGCTGTTATTGTATCTTTAAAGTCAATTGGTTTAACTATCTATTTGAATTCTTTCACACTTAGAAATCAAGAGCAATGAGAAAGTTCAAGATTATTCTCCAATAAAAGCTATCACAGATGACAAAACTCCAGAAAAGATACATACACTGACAATATACAATTTATCAACACATATAATTCAGTTATGGCAAACAACATGATATGCATCCGAATCCGAATTTATCTAAATTATCATTTATATAAAAATCAACTACGCAGTAACAACGCATGAAAAGTTGTTACACAGTGAACTTACACATATTGGTTAGGTAAATTTATAGTAAACATCTAGTCTCAGTATCAACAGACAAGAAAAAATTGTGAAATTTGTGATACTATCAAAAGTGTGTTTATTACTACTAATAATTGTACTACTTAATTTACTGAATCTACTACCTTTCCTAAAAGAGAAAAACATATTAGTTAATAAATTGTACTGTTATTACAAATTTTCTAAATCTGTAGTTTATTTTTTTTTGTATATCCTTCTACTACTACCTCTTAAAGGATTTCGTTTATTTAACATTGTTCGGAAGTTATTTTCGTGCGGCTTTTTAATGTTATTTTAATATCTTACACAAACATTACTGCGGATATAACCAAAATATTGGAGGTCGTCGAATCCTTTTATCGCGAAATGCAAGGCAAGATTAGCCCTTGCTCAAAATCACAAACCAGGGATCATAATTAATGCCAGAAAATAACTCCATACGAAATTAAAACGGCACGTTTTTTAAAAAAATAACAAATTTCCTGGCAATGACGGAGTAGTAATTGAGGCGATCAAAACTAGATGAAAAATAAAATTATCCAGGCTTTGGCCAAGCTTCTCGTCGAATGCATCTACCAAGGAAAAACTCACGCTTCCTTGGAGGTTGGACTAAAGATTAATAATGCTAAATTGAAGGTAGTGAATAAGATTTCGCGCGACTCAGAGGGCCATAGAGCGCCAAATGTTGGGTGTCTCCTCTGAGAGACTGAATCCCAAACGAGAAATACGTTGTAGACAAAAAACAACAGACGCCATCGAAGAAACCGAGTCGCTGAAATGGAATTGGGCAGGACACGTCTCTAGATTATCAGAAAACAACAATCATGAAACTTATTTTAAGTGAAGGATAAGACAGGAAGCATTACGGAGCAGAGGACGCCTACCAACCAGATGGACTGACGACTTAAAACGTGTTAGCGGTAACTGGATGCAAGAGGCACAAGACAGAGACAGATGGAAAGAGCTGAAAGAGACCTATATCCAGAAGTGGACGCATAAAGATTGATGATGATGATGATGATGAATATCTTTAATGGGAATAACTCAACAAGTACAATCACAAATAAAAAAGAAATATTTATCATTTTCTTCATTCTAATGAATTCTTTTGTAGACTTCAAATAAAACGACTCTTATGTAAAATTGGATCCTCACCTCCGCCTATGAATGCCCCGCATAAAAAAACGGGAGAACCGAGGTAGACACCACTATTGAATTATAGTTTTGGCTGAATTTTAAACAATAAAGGCCGATCTCGTGTGGTTTGGGCTAAATAGTAAAAAAAGAATAAAAGACGTAAACAAAGAGCAACCTTATAAAAAATTAACGAGGAATGACTATTGACTTTAGTGTATGTGTGCAGACTTGCATGTCAAAATAATTAAAGTGTATTAAGAATATGCCTATTACTTCAAGTTACTTTCATAAAAAGACTGAAAATTATTAAGTTTTAGCATCGGCATAATCATCACTTGAGATTATTTTCTCATTAACCACGTCAAAAAAGGATCGACAAATTACGGGTGAACTGTATCTTATTAGTAAATCGTCCAATCTCAAATATGCGTTTCAACGTCTTTAATAGAAATATTTTTAAATGTTTATAACGAAATAACTCTGAGATGCGCGTCACAAAATTTGTTATACCAACTGTTCCGGTAGATTGAAAACTGAACTGAGAAAAGTTGACACTAATGTTCAAGCAGTTTTTTAAGTTACTTAATATACCAGAATTCCAAAATTTAACAATTCCACAAAATCGAATAATCCGCTTTACGTTCGCTTTACAAATATACCATTTTTCAAAGTAAAAACGTTGCACGTCACAATTTACATAAAGTGACGTCCACTTATATTTAAAATTTCCAGAACGTCAACATTAGACTTCAAATTTTCCTAACACAGCTAATAATCTTCTTCTTCAAGTGACCTCTCCGCTACGGAGTTTGGCAATCATCATTGCTATTCGTATCTTTGAAGCTGTTGCTCTAAATAATTGGTTAGATGTGCACTGGACCAGTCTCTTAAATTGCGCAGCCAAGATATACGTCGTCTCCCCACGCTTCGTTTGCCCTGAATCTTTCCTTGGATAATTAACTGGAGCAATCGGTACTTTTTCCCTCTCATCACATGACCAAAATATTCCAACTTTCTTCTCTTGATGGTGATCAACAGCTCCAGTTCTTTGTTCATTCTGCGAAGAACTTCACTATTTTACTTTGTCTGTCCAAGGTATTATCAAAATTCTTCTGTATATCCACATATATTGCTCTTGTTTAAAGTCCAAGTCTCTACTGCGTACAGCAGTATCGAGAAGATGTAGCATCTAACCAATCTTATTTTCAGGTTTAAGTTAATGTCATGACTTTCCAGAATACAGCTAATAATACGAAACCCATACGGAACTGCTCTATCTTTCATAGGTGTCAACATGGTATAATAATCAGAAAAATGTAATCATCATTACGTTGGGAATTTTAGAATTATATTGATTAAATAACCAAAAACATTTATTATTAATAATCTAAACGGTATTATTAATAATATAAATTTTATGAAAGAACTCTTTAAGTCTAATATTCTACAAAATAATAATTTTAATTAAAAAGATTAGACAATTGTACGCAAGTGATACGGGAATACTTCAAATTTTTTGACAGTTCCGCGTGTCGCAAAATTGTTTAAAGTGTTGCCGCTTTTTTAGAGTAAGAATTTTGTTTATGTTTTGATTTCTTACACAATTTGATCATAATATATTATATATTAATAAATTGTATTTATAAATACATGTTAAATTTAGATTAATAGCTTTAAAAACTAATTATTGTTGTGTATTGTGATTGTTCTATGCCAAAACAACTAAATAGCCTGTAGAAACCTGATAAGTTTTCTTATAAGATAGATTATTTTAAACAAGAAATAATGGACGTTTTTATTATTAATGCTCTAAAAGAGGTAAGTTTAAACTTTAGAATATATAATTTTGTATTAAAATGTTTTCTTATGTATTTTAGTGTGTTGCAATAGTCTTAAAACTAAGTTTATTTACTGTTTAATATAACAGTTTGACAAATAGTTGACATTTTAAAAATTCCTCACTTACTAACTATTCTGATGTTTTGCCAACGCTGTGGGGTTCTGACGTCGTAAATCTTGAATGTCGTGCAATCATTTTTATATGAAAAATTCTGTAAGAATAAACATTATACTCCGTTAAGTAAAGATATGTTTTTATTCTTCCTTAATAACATTGACTCTCTCAACCTTTCCATATGGTCACTTTCATCTGACATTTGTTGTTTTATGCAACGGTTAGGGTTACAATACATATTGTCTCAGTGTTGTTAAGTGGATGGTAATTTTTTCTGTTCTTTTCATTTGTTTTATCATTTTATAAACAAAAATTTGACTCTCATGGTAATTATTTTTTTCTTCAAACGTCAAATAATGATGACATTACTTATCTAACTTGATCCTGTCAAAGTGTGATGTCTCCGCCGGCAGCGGTTTTTTTTACCATTTCTTTACGGCGGAGGGAAAAATGTTGTCATGGAAACAATATGAAACATGTCACAAAGCAACAATACCAATGTCATTAACAACAATTAAACATCATTTTTATTTATAGTAATATTAAAAGTACAATTAGTTAATGAGGCATTTTCAAAATTGAAACCGTGCAAAAATGTTCCCGACTCTTGATACGCATTGGTAATTGTTGATGATACTGATGGTGGAGAACAACTTTCAGCAATCATTCCCGATGTTGGCGAATCATGAGGGTTTAAAATTTTTTGAGCATTATCGTTCTTATTTCTTATTGAATCCTCTATATATCCTTCGGCAACCGTGCTTGATTTCCAGCCCCCATGTCGTTTGAGGCATTCTAGATTTCCGCCTCCATCAATTAAAAGTGTTGCTGAAGTTCGTCGTAAAGAGTGACCCGTGTATGCGCTTGCATCGTTTAAATTTAAATAACTAGCTACTTTTTGGGCTACTGCGCTGATCGAATGTATTCCCATGAGGCTTCGGTAACACTTTCCATGTTGGTACTTGATAAAAAATCGGTTTTCTGTGAAATTTTCAGGCCGCAGTGATGCATACTTTTTATACAGTTTAATGTAGTTTTGACCAATTATCGTAAAAGATCTCATTTTTCGTGTTTTACTGTCTGGGATTTCGATAATTATTACATTATCTTTATCCTCAATGTCCACAGTCTTCATTTTTACCATTTCGTCGCATCGACAGGCGCCGGTAACCCCAATTAACAAAACAATCTGAAATATTTTTATAATTTAGTAGAGTATAATACATGCTTTGCAATAAAATATTATATTATTAGTCCAATTTAATAGTATATTACTTTATGAGGCGGAGAAGCATGACTTTTCTTGACGCGCCCGATATTACGCGCCGAACGAAGTGAGGCGCGTAATAGAGGACAAGTCAAGAAAAGTCGCTTCTTTGCCGAATAAAGTATACTATTTGTTTCTTCAAACGTAGCAATTTTCAACCATAAATAGTACAATTCATACGCTATTTTTACTCGAAATTAACTGTGACAACTATCAAAGTCGTCTAGATGTTAGAAATTAAAATAATTAGGTCGTCGGTGGGATTTGCGTCTCCCTGGTTAGAGTTGTTTGCAATTATTAAAGACAGCTTATTGTTGTTGCAACCGCAAGCGCAAATTTAGTGCGAAAATGGAAAACCTAAACGAAATTGAGTCCGCGGCTAATGATGCAGTAGCACGTTTGGGGCCCTCCAAGTCCGATAAGAACGATAATGCTCAAAAAATTTTAAACCCTCATGATTCGCCAACATCGGGAATGATTGCTGAAAGTTGTTCTCGACCATCAGTATCATCAACAATTACCAATGCGTATCAAGAGTCGGGAACATTTTTGCACGGTTTCAATTTTGAAAATGCCTCATTAACTAATTGTACTTTTAATATTACTATAAATAAAAATGATGTTTAATTGTTGTTAATGACATTTGTATTGTTGCTTTGTGACATGTTTCATATTGTTGCCATGACAACATTTTTCCCTCCGCCGTAAAGAAATGGAAAAAAAACTGCTGCCGGCGGAGACATCAAACTTTGACAGGATCAAGTTAGATAAGTAATGCCATCATTATTTGACGTTTGAAAAAAAAAATAATAAATACAATTAATACAGAAGGTAATAGTATCTAGTTCATGTGATGAGAGAAGCTAAGATGATTTGTTATTTCAGATGATAATACAAGGCAACATACAAGAAGAGAGTAGTATTGGAAGAAAACATATTTCCTATTAAAGTAATCTAAGAAAGTAAAAGAATTAAACATTTCCCATGATTGTTGATGTGTTTGCCTGGCAATCCTTTTGTTCTGCATTTCGTTTCACACCCATTTGTTTCATATACTGACTTAAATCTTCTTTGGCAAAGATATGTTGCACATTCTTCTTATAGCAAATACACATATTCGTTTATAAAATATGTCAAAAAGTGACTAAATTAAACTTAATCCAATATACATAAAAAATACTTCGAAAATGTACCAAAAACCATATAAATGTTTAAAAAACGGTAATTGTTGATTGAAAAATGAACACCGCAATTTAACCAGCAAATTTAATTAAGAAGAAAAATATTGCAGTTCATTATTAATTCAATGTATTGAATTTTGAATGTCGTTATCGTTTTATTTGGATTTTGCTTTAAACCGGTCTTTACCTCTGAACCAAAAACTTTTTATATATTAAATCTTTGTGATAATACATTTTTTAACATTACAGTTTTTTATCAACAGACTAGAAATTACAATGCTATATAACAGTGTCTCAAATTGTGATACGTGTATGGGGTCCCTGATTTGGTCCATTGACAAGCAGGTTCTGAGTACTACTAGTCTAACCGGTCAGAATAAACCAGATTTTCGCGCCTAATATTTCTCAAACAAATAGAAAATACATGTAATTAGTAATTATATATATGTAATTAGTTATATGCAATAGTATATAACTAACATGCTTTAATAACCCATTAAGTGATTCAGTAAATGTAGTTTACTTGGTTTATATTTATTTCTTTTCTTTTCTCTCTTTATTTCTTTGATCCTCTTAGTTAAATTGTTTAGTTTCTTCTTAGTAGATATCCCCGTTTCAATGATTTTCTCTTACTTTTTTCTTATGATAGATATACATTTATCTATTGTTTGATTTATTATCTTATATACTAAAACGCTAAGCCCCTTTCTTGTCCACCACTTTACTCAAAAACCATATTAGATAATTAAAATATTTTTTCGGAATATTATTAGTTTTACGTATGAGATTGTCAAGATATACTTTTGGTACAAAAATTCACTTCCGGTTTTGAGATCACCGGAAGTAAAAATTTACTTTAAGTTTTAGACCCCACAATGTATATATGGATCGAAAGGTCTCGTCGAGACGAATCTAAATATGTACTTCCGGTTGCGATCCGACACCGGAAGTGACCCGAAACGCGCATACTCAAGATAGAGCAAATCTGACACCGGATTCGTGATCAGCATGCAAAATTAACTGCTAAATGATATCCATGTCAACATTTGATGAACTAAAAATTGCATTCCGGTTTTGAGGTCGACTTCCATAATCACTTTTTTTTTACTTGCATTATTATTGATGAATGTTATGTATATTCTTGCTTATATTGTTTGTATTGATCTCTTAATTTTTCTCGCAAAATAAAAATTTCATTTAAAAAACTCGATGTCGAGTTGGTCCGCTAGTTTACTATATAAATTAATTATTATATTGTAAAGTATATTTTACGAATATGAGACTGTTTTAGATTATATCGGTAAATACTCGACAGCTAATAATCCACTCTACTGTACAGCATAAGGAGTACGATAATAAACTTGCAAATTAATGGTATCCTAATAAGTTTGTCATAATAGTACTTATGATTGGAAAGACTTCTTACAATAAGTCAACAGCAAGAATATATCAACAGCAGCGGAGTAATAGGAGGTCTAAAAAACATCATCTATAATTTTACACACTACACATATGCAACGCACAGTACACACAATTACTCAACCACCACTAGAATACAATCTTTTTAAATAAACATATAACACATAATACACAAATAACAGTCAGAATTTAATATTTCAACGGTAAAAACACCACCCTCTAAGTTTATTGCAGCCACTTTGTACTGTATGCCTACAACATCTAGGTCAAGCATGTCAATTTTAAGATGACATAACCAATAACAAAAACTTTGACTATACATTTTTCATAAGTTATAGAAAAACCTTATTTGAGAACGGTTTCCGGATTTATAATTGAAACTTCAAATATTGGTTATTTAAAAACATCATTATCATCACAATCACAACCAATAATTGTAGCTTAATCACATAATAAACATAATATTTAACTTAGACATTCCACAAAAAAGCAGTTTCACAAAAAGTAAATCAATGATGAGGAAAATGAACTATCGACTTCAACTTTACTGAAAATTCATGCAACAAGAAAAAAATGGCACAAAGCTTGTAATACGCTAAATTTACCGTTAATATCAAGTTAAGCTATTAACTTTTTATACACTTAAATATTAATTACAGTCCCATCTTTAAGTGCAAGCCGTAATATTAAAAGGAGTTTTGTCATAAACCACAGATTATACCTACGTGCTTCTGGAATTTATTAGATATAATGAATTGCTCCAATTAATTTAATCTCTTAAGATTACTAATTTACAGTGGAAGACTATTAATTCACCTTGATGAACTCGATTCATATAATCGCCCAATCTTTAAATTGATTCCTCCGGGAATAATTGGAATTCTTCGTCACGGTAATCTTCGAGAGTTATGTTTGTAATAAACGTAGTGTTGACAGTGCAGAGTTTTTTTATATTCTGCGAATAAAATACTTTTTCTTTTTTATTGTGGCATAAAAGTTTTAGCCAATTTCAATATCTTCCCTAATCAAACAAATATACCACGCTATCTCTAATTTAATACTGAATTTAAATACCTTTAATATTAGTTAAAGAAAGAGAATATACACAGCAATAACAGGAATATTGTTTCTTGTCTAGCTTCTTATTTTTTTCTTAGTTTCTTGTCTACCTCTATCTTCAGTATGTTCAATATGATCTCGTTATTATCTTAAATTTGGCGCTTATTAGTGTTATTGCTCGTCAGTATAAATCGCCCTTTTTGGAATCTTAATGATTATAATTATCCTTGGGCTATTTCTTTGGTAGCGTCTCGTCGGCCCATATCTTGTTACAGAATATTTTTAAGATTTCTGCTGATTTGTTTGCATCGGCCTTTATTAACTATCGGTAGGTTGTCCCTTCCATGAGTGCGAAAGGGCCACAAATAGAAAGAACGCAGCTTATCAAAAAACCATTGCCACAGGTTGGACACGGAGAAAAAAAGAAGAGTATAGACGTCTTAGAAGAGAGGAAAAATGTATCCATCGACGCAAGAAGAGGGAATACGAACAGAACACTCTCAGTGAGATACAAAGTTTACTACAAATACTACAAATCCTTAAATACTAGCCGTCGAGAATTTAAACTACGATTAAAAATTTGTAAAGATACTAACGGTGAATTTCTACATGAGGTTACAACATAGAAAATCAACAAAATATACAACGTCAACTACACAGTGAAGACCCAACAAGAGAAGAAGTATCAAATGCGATCCTAAAACTTAAAGACAATAATAAAGCCCCAGGAATCGATGAAATCTGTTCGGAAATGTATAAAAAAGGTGGTGATCAACTTTTTGCAGCAATCCATTAACTAATAGTACGCATATGGCAGAATGAATTGGTACCAGAAGAGTGACGAAAGGGAATAATATGTCCGTTGCATAAAAAGGGTGATCAACTGGAGTGTAAGAACTAGGGAGGCAGTACTCTGTTAGCATCTGCGTATAAAATCTTCGGCAATGTATTATTTGAAGGACTTAAATATTTTACAAAGGATATTGTTGGTCAATATCAATGCGGATTTACTGCTGGAAAGTCAACTACACATCAAATTCAAGCACATAGGCAGATTCTAGAAAAGTCACTAGAATATAACATAGATAGACACCATCTCTTCATTGACTTCAAAGCAGCCTATGACAGTGTGAAAAGAACTGCATTATATAATGCTATGCTAGACTTTGGGATCCCACCTAAATTAGTTAAGTTGACCCAACTAACAATGCAAAACGTAAGCTCATGCGTTAGAATTAAAGAAGAAAACTTTACGTTCTTTGACATTAATAATGGTCTAAGACAGGGGGACGCGTTGGCGTGTCTCCTCTTTAATGTTGCCTTGGAAAAGGCAATCAGACAATTAAATATTAGAATGAATGGACTATTTTTAATAGACCGACGCAAATTCTCGCATTCGCTGACGATATAGTCATAATCCATAGATCGCTGGTTCATATCCGGCTCGAAGGACCAATGGACAGATTCAAACGTAGTTATAAGGATCGAATCGTTTTGTAATGTCCCTTTGTCCGCTTCTTCTCGATCGACGATGATAAATACAATAAAACGTTGAAGTTGTGGAGTAACAATGTTGGTTTTATTGACTTCTACTGATAATTACACTGCAGATGTTAGTTAGGTAACTATCTACAACAGACTGCGCTCAAATGAGCTCAAATCCCCAATTTATAATCTCAGAAAAAATGTATACCTCAGCACACTATGAGCTTACAATACATTTCAATCTAGCCCGTAATTGCAATACTTAGGAAGTTCAATTGGAAAATATATTATTCGGCAATTTATTACGTTGTAGGTAAATGAACTAATTATTAAAATATTACACGATATGTTTTCACAATGTTTCAATTATACACGGTAAAACTATAAAATATTAAAAAGTTAAGAATAATGTGAGATTACAAATTAAGGGATTAATTTGTGATTGAACAAGGCAGAAGTATGAGAGACATGGTACAGTGTTTTACAAGGCTTGCGAATGCAACACGTGAATTAGGACTTGTGGTAAATGAGGAAAAAACCAAATATATGTTGGTTTCTAAAAACCCTCGAAATATCCAACAGAGAATTCAAATTAACAATCATACCTTTGAGCAAGTCAAAGAATTTACATATCTTGGATCGCTAGTATACGCAACAAACACGACAAGCGACGAAATAAAAAGACGCATAGCAATAGCAAACAGAACTGTTCACGGTCTCCAAAAACATTTAATAAATAAAAATATAAAACGTGCAGTAAAGCTTAATATATACAAAACCTTAATAAGACCGGTTTTGATATATGGGGCTGAAACGTGGACCTTATCTCAAAATGATGAGAGACTTCTTGGTATTTTTGAGAGAAAAATTCTTAGAAAGATTTTTGGGACCGTAAATGAAAATGGGCTATGGCGTCGAGGATACAACTTTGAACTATATCAGTTATATACCGATCCAGATATTGTGAAATTCGTTAAAGTGCAGAGACTTAGATGGACGGGACACATTGCTAGGATGTCAGATCACGAATACACGAAGAGATTAACATTTTCAAAACCACAGGGCACAAAAAGCAGAGGACGACCACGAATTAGATGGATTGATGATGTAGAAGAAGACCTACAGATTCTAAGGGTTAGAAGATGGAGGGAAGTTGCCAGGAATCGACAGGAGTGGCAACTTCTTTGTGAGCAGGCCAAGATCCACAACGGATTGTCGAGCCACTTATGATGATGAAGTTGTCACTTTCAGCAGCTTTGTAATTTTTTTGTTGTTTCAATGTGTTTTGTATTTTTTTAGTAATTTCATAGAAACGAAACGAAGAAATCCGTAGAAAAAGTGGTGTAGAAGATATTATAAAACACATAGCCAAAATTAAATGGAGGTGGACAGGACAAGTCGCTAGAATGAATGATAATAGGTGGACCAAAAAAATCTTGGAGTGGAGACCGAGACCGGATAGACGAAACCCGGGAAGACCACAAGATGGACTAACAACATAAAGAGAATTTGTACCAACTGGATTGCAGCAGCGCAAGATAGATCAGAATGGAGGTTTTTCGAGCAGGCCTATGTTCAGCAGTGGACGACTATGGGCTGATGATGATGATGATGAATTTCATCTGTGCCAACGTTTAACTCCTGTATTTCATTTTCTTCGTCTATATCTGGCGTTGCTTCGTGTTTGAAGTATATTTCTTCAGAGTATTCTTTCCATCTTTGTATTATTTCATGTTTTGCTTTAATTATATTTCTTTGTTTATTACTTTGTAGTGTTTTTCCTACCACATCTCGTATGATACTGTATTGTATTCTCAGGTCATTCACGTAATTGCTTTTATCTTTCTTGGTTTACTTTTTAACATTTCTTCTTTAATTTTCTTTATTTCTTCTATTAGTTGTAATATATATACATAATGATGATAATGATTTCCTAGTTTGTCCGAGTCTTTGAAGGGACGACCTAGTCAATACTTTTTGATTTTTTAGCCCATTTCATAAGGCACCAAAAAAGATACATTTACCTCTAAGTTACATATGATGCTTTTTGGCAATGAGTTGAGTTTTATTACTCCATTTAAATTGTAGTGCTCTCAAAAATTGAGAAGCTAAAATTCCCCATTTAATTTTGGCGCCACTATACAGCAATTATAAAAAAGTGTTTTTTTTTTCTTTTATTTTGATCAGTTTTATTTGTGTTAAATTACAGTTATTAATATTTTATGGATTAAGTAAATAAAACTTTACATAAGTGTACATGACTACAACTTTTTTGATGTATTTAACTTGATATTTTCATACAATTATTACATTAGAAAATCTTTTCAGCGCCGCCTCTTTCTGAGGTCATTAAGTCTGTTACCGATCACTTCTTGTCCCCAGAGGTAGCAGAATTATGCAAAATATCCAAACATAAATATTAATGTAATGTTAAGCAGTGCTAAAGAAGCCTTTCGACAAATAGGGAACACGCTTCATCGCCTAAAAGGCCGAGAGACGACACATGTATGCCGAAATTATTGAAGTGTATCGATATTATGAATTCTTATGACGAAAAATGACAAAAACAGATTGACTACCTTTTGTAATTAACAATGGGTCGTGCTTTTTTTGTTTGGATATTGTAACTGTAAAGCCATACTTTACTTGTTGTTTTAACTGTTGTGGTCCTCTATATATGTAATAAGAACAATAATATTTAATATGTTTCTTCTTTTGTTGCTTTAATAAAAGATATTCTTCTTAAGTTAAAAAATCTTATGTTTTGATTTGTTATTTCGTTTGATTATTTTTCGAATTTTATAATTGAATCACTTATTTTGAAAAGGTAACATGTACATAAATGCAAAGTTTACAGCAAGACAAAAAAACTGATTTTCTTCAAAAATGATATAGTTACAAAATTTTTTCAAATATATGAGTTGATAGTGGAATGTGTTGTTTGCACAATGTCATGGTTGTCAATTGCTTAAAATAAACTATACCAATAGAATATTTGTTTAAATATTGTGCATATGTTACCTTTTCGAAACAAATGTGTGTGAGTCCAAGAAAAAATGGAGCAATCATTATTTTATTTTAGTTTAATTCAAATAATATAAAAAAATTATTTTGAAAATACAACTAATAAACTATACACTAATTAGAAATCCTCTTCTGCTGGTTCAGCTTGCTCTGTTGTAGGCCATGTGACAATCTGGGATTCCAATATTCATTTTTTTCTACTGGAATATACACCAACAGTTTCTTTAAGTCTTCAATTTTTTTATGATTAATAGGCAATTTGCCGGAATATGCAGGATATGAAACGCAGTCAGGAAGATTAACTATGCTTTTTTGTATTTAAGCTAATCCAAAAGACTCCTGGATTATTCCATCAATAAATGGAAGTGCAGTTACTTTGTCAGGAGTTTCCTTACAGAATATCGAAACTCATAGAAATTGCTGACTTGAAAGGAAACTTTTTTATCAGTGGCAATGTTCTTGCCATGGCTTGGTATTGACAAAACTTGCTTCTTATAGTGTAGTACTTTCGTACCAACGACTTTGTGAACACTAATTTTTTTACTTTTTGAAGAAGTCCCAATGAGAGAGATATATTCATCATGAGAGTATATCATCATGTCTCTGTAGTTTTCTTTTCACAATTACAAAATCTCGATCACATTCATTAAAAGAATGTCCCCTCATTGGAAAGTAATGTGTGATATTTTGAAACCGACCACTTGATGTTAGCGTTAACAAAAATCGCACTACGGTATTGTTTTTTATTTTGGCTGAGGCATCCGTCTGAGAAAAGATACAACTCAGTTACCGTTAAGGGTACGTGTTCTTCAATGAAATTGAGCAAAAATGTACATACTTCATTTGGACCTTTCAATGATTCTTCTTCTTGGTATGAATAAAAAAAGGCTTTGTTGTTCTTCATATCATGAATACAAACTTCATAAATCCGTAGCTGCCTGTAGTAAAATACCTCTTGCACAGGAATATGGGAAAGGGGCAGATTCTGCATGTAGTCGATTGTTATTGCCATTACATCCTCTCTTTCTCTGCACATTCTGCTTATTTCATATATTTTTGCGTAGAATTTCTTTGCTCTTAAATCACGAGCAAGTTTGTTCTGAGACTTTAGTTTGCATAAACGATAAACTCTTTTTATTCTAATTCCATGCAAGCTTATAAAAGCTTTCTTGCATACTTCTTTTTTCTGCCCATTACTACAAATATAGTATTTACAAGAATAACTTTTATGCGTATTTGGCAAAAAGTGTCATTTGTTACCTTTTTGAAACAAGTGATTCAATTATAGACTTTACCTGATTGTATTGTCTACGACAAATATATATTTTTTTTGTATAATATTTTAAAGAACTTTTAAGCACTAGCTACTTTATATATATCTTATATATATCTTTATATATCTTCTATATCTCAACGATATATTTCATTATACCCACCCCTTAAGGTGTATATGTTTTGCAGATGATACAACCGTTATTAGTACCGACCAGAATCAATATAATTTAAATAACAAAATAGGAAACGATGTGCTTAAAATTAAAAACTGGTTTACACATAATAAACTAAAACTAAACGAGGATAAAAATCAAATATAGTTTTCAGTTCAGATCGACGACACATTTTTGGATATAGCATCAAATTGTTAGGGATTTTTATGGATGACAACTTAGATTGGGGCATCCATATAGACAACTTAAGTTCTAAACTCGCCAGTACAATATTTGTAATGCGTAACCTGGTTTATTTGGTACCTAAAAGTACCCTTAAAATGTGTTACTTTTCATTGTTTCATAGTCATATACAATATGGCATAGCTGTTTGGGGCAACTCTGGTCATGCCGACAGAATATTTAAATTACAAAAGAAGGTGGTGAGGATACTTGCTGGAGCGGATTTAAGGGATCATTGTAAACCATTATTTTTGAACATGGGTATTATGCCTCTACCTTCGCTTTATATGTATGCAACACTGTTGGAAATTCACGATAATAAAAATAAGTTTACTATAAACTCCCAATTACATGATCATCTAACAAGATCGAGGGATTTAATTAGGTCACAACGATTCAGACTATCAAAGAGCACAAAAAATTCAATTGATATTCACTTGTATAACTATCTGCCTAACGAAATAAAAATTCTGTCTCCACCACTGTTTAAAAATAGATCAGAAAGCATTTTTTAACATATTGTTTTTACTCAAAGACAGAATACCTCAATACACCTTTATAACGTGTACCCAGTTTGGTCAGAATACTGTCGATTTACTATCTACATATCACATTGTATTATTGCTATTAAAATGTACTAAGTTTTCTGTATTAGTTTATTTAGTCATCGATTCGGGAATATTCTTAATTATTTGCACATTTTTGTTACTTCCATATTTCAAAGATTTTTTATGTGACAGTTTAGGTTTGTTTTTTTTTGGTTAGAGATTTTTTTATCTTAAATTTTTAATTTTAATTCTTCTGCTAATACTTACATATGTATATTACTTTAGCCAATATTGGTTAAGTTAATTTTAAGTTTACATTATTATATCTTTTATTGTATTTTTATACGGACTTCAAACTTTATGTAAAGTGGTCAATAAACGTTCTATCTATCTATCTATCTATAAAGGGAATTAACCACAATTTTATTGGAAATACGTTTATTTTGACGTTGGGAGAAGGATTTAAATCAAAATAAATTTCCATTCTATTAAATGTCCATTCCCATTAAACGAAGTAAAATAATAGAAATGTTTTCAAAACTTTTATACTGCAGTCGTGAGAGAGGAAAATAATGCCACTGAATTCTATGTTTTTCGTTCCTCTCCTCCTACAAGGGGGTGTTTTAGGGGGAAGCCAAAAAATAGGAACAGCATACTTTTTTTGCATCTTTTTCAGGCTCAAAATTAATATTCTCAGCAAACTTTAGCTTGTTTGTATTATTTTTAGAGGTAAAATTTCGGACGACTGAACTATTAAGCAATATAAGTATAGTAAATTAGATTACCTATGACATATCTACCGAGGAAAAAATAATAACTTCTACTGAGCCTCACACGCGAGGAAAAGGTTAAATGAAAAAATGTTTAGGAAAAAGAATATGTTCCTGTATAAAAAGAGATTGGAGAAGTTCGAAAAAAGCATTAAATACCAAAAACCACACAAGACCGGGATGAATTTGCCGTAATAATGGTCAAACTTGGAAGAAAACCGCGAAAATAGTGGCAGATATGGCAAGGCTTTCAAAAAATTATGCACCCTTATAAAAATTAAGGGGTTAAAGGAGGTTAAACGTGTGGTACTTTTGTACCGGATTGACGACACAGGTCCTCACAAATTGCCGTTTCCGATTTACTGGCCAATAGCTTCGGGTGGAGGAGTCAGTATATGTTAAGGCATTATATCACCTTGGTGCAAAGGAATTTGCTTTAATGACCGAAAAACTGTATTTCAATAGTTAATGGCAGTGGACTACAGAAGACAACTGCAGATCTACAGTAAGGCCTCAGGTCTCGAGTGCCTGGCGTCACCTAAATGGGACACAGGTGCTAACAATCCTCTGGTGGAAATGACCAAGAGTAAGAATTGGAACAAAAAATATACATGCACTTTATGATACTGGGAGACTTTATTGAACTATATTCACTATACGGAAAAAAAGCTGAAAAATCTTATTTTAACACTTTCTATTTCTCTTCTATTATTGTTTTCACTCGTCTTAAAAGAAGATTCTCAAACACCTTCGGCATTACTGGTAAAAGTGTTATTGGGCTATATAAGGAGACTTTATTGGCGATTCCCCTGGTTTTGGTATTATTATAACCTCTGCTATTTTCTATAAATTTGGGACATATCTCAATCCAAATGCAGGCATTAATTAGATTGGTCAATTTTACCATGACCTTAGAAGGTTTTTTAGTAATTATCCAGTGATTAAATCGTATTCTGGTGCTTAATTAGGATTTCTCTTGTCTTTTATTTCATCAGCTATCATCTTTGGGTATGTTGTTCTGATTCTCTCTTCTGTCCGAATAGGCTCTAACGATATTTGATCATTAAGTTGGTTTTTTATTAGATTTAATGTATTTAATTTTTGTTTATTCCTTCTAACCCAACTACCGTCCTCCAGTTTAATGGGTGAAGAATGGGTTACTGGTCTTTTTAGTCTTTCTGTTGTTTTCTATAGAGAGTACTCAGTGCTAATATCATCCGTCAACTCTCTTTGGTAAGAACTAATTGACTTATTTTTTTTTTCTTTTGAATCTTTCAAATTTGTTTTATCTTGGGGAGGATACACATTTGTTCTGGCTGCTTTAATTCTGTATTTCTTGGTACCGAGTCTTTCTTAAGTTCACAGATACCTTGATTATCGCTTTTTTCTTTCTTTCTAATATGTAAATGGGGTTTCTGGATGATCTACTTACCTTAAGTCTGCCTGGTCTTCACCGATTTTGCATGTAGTTTTGTGATCTGTATTTTCTTTTATTTTATACAGGGTGTCCCATAATTAATTGGACATTAGCTAATGGGTGATAGCTGACATCAAAATAAAGCGTTTGAGCTCAATTTACTTAGGCAAAATGTTGCTAGTTTTCGTTCTACAGGGTGATTCATTAATATTTTTTTATATTATTTTTAGGGATATATTGAAAACTATTCAACCGATTTAAGTAAAATTTGGTATCTTGCTATTATTTAGTATGCTTAATATGAAAATGATATTAGTTTTACCGATGACACTAGGTGGCGCCACCTACTATAACATTGGTTCATTAATGGGGCCATAATTTTTTTTCCCACCCTGTATAAACATTCTAGGAAAAAAACATGAAATATCATTCAATTCTACACAAAAAAGGTATTCTTGTTTCAAATCAAAAAGTACACCGTTTTCGAAATAAAAGTATTTTTAGAGACGTGCATAAAATAAAAAAAATTTACAAAAACATTATTCAAAAGGTCTTAAATAAAAGTGAATATTAAATGTATTAGTAGTAGATAATTTTTGCAAACAAAATGCATATGATTGAAACAATTATTTTTACTCTGAGATAGCGCG
>NW_027312544.1:0-28484 GCF_040954645.1 Diabrotica undecimpunctata | reverse complement strand
ACGCGCTATCTCAGAGTAATCCATAAACTAGAGCAATCCAACTAGAAGAGTGGCTAAAGGGAATAATATGTCCGTTGCATAAAAAGGGTGATCAACTGGAGTGTAAGAACTGTAGTGGCATTACTCTGTTAGCATCTGCATATAAAATCTTCGGCAATGTATTGTTTGAAAGACTTAAACATTTTACAAAGCATATTGTTGGTCAATATCAATGCGGATTTACTGCTGGAAAGTCGACTACACATCAAATTTAAGTACATAGGCAGATTCTAGAAAAGTCACTAGAATATAACGTAGATACACACTATCTCTTCGTCGACTTCAAAACAGCCTATGACAGTATAAAAAGAACTGCATTATATAATGCAATAATGAACTTTGGGATTTCACGTAAGTTAGTTAAGTTGACCCCACTATCAATGCAAAACGTAAGCTCATGCATTAGAATTGAAGGAGAAAACTCTACTTTCCTTGACATTAATAATGGTCTAAGACAGGGGGACGCGCTGGCGTGTCTCTTCTTTAATATTGTCTTGGAAAAAGCAATCAGACAATTAAATATTAGAATGAATGGAACTATTTTTAATAGATCGACGAAAATTCCCGCATATAGTTATAGTAGACAGGAGTATAAGAGACATGATGCAGTGTTATACAAGGCTTGCGGAGGCGGCAAGTGAATTAGGACTTGTGGTAAACGAGGAAAAAACCAAGTATATGTTGGTTTCTAAAAAACCCACTAAATATACACCGATCCAAATATTGTCAAATTTGTTAAAGTGCAGAGACTTAGATGGTTGAACATTATATTATACTAAATAATTCAGAAAATTATTGTTTTTGCTCTTAACACCATCTGTTCACATATTAACAAAGCATACGTTGTTTACTTCTAAGAGACCTGTCAAATTCAGACGAAATAATAATTTATTATAAGTAAATATCATTTGATAGTAAATTTAATTATTATATAAACTAAGTAAGATGTTTAAAAATAATAATTATATTTATATGAAATTATATTTAAACGAAAAGTGTCATAAAAATTAAAACGGACGATTCAAAATTGTTATTAATTAAATGACATTAATTATTTTTAAATTTAAATTGTTACGAATTGAATCTTTTATTGACAAATATTGTTTTAATTTTTAGTTCTCATTTAATATCTGTATTTTGTTATTTTCATGCAGTTTTTAATTTTAGCCTGCTTTTAATAAATTTATGATGACTAAAAATAAATTGGTCGAGAGTTGTACATCGATGTGAAGAACTGCTATTTCATGACACTAATCGTGACGCCTTCTTGTGGTGCTATTTCCGTGACGCTAGCTTCAGCATTTTACTACAGAAAAAAGTAATTCATTGCTAGTATAAAAGCTTTGCTTCAAAAAACTTTAATATTGAATGCCGTCCTTATAAAAATTTCAATAACACATCCTGCTCGGCATTAACCCAACTAGAGCATGTATATTACAAAGAATTTTACAAGCTCGTACTTTGCAAAGGAACATCGTCAATATACATCCTACCGAACTGCGCCATATTGCAATCCCTATTATATTTTAACCCATCTTAGTGTTATTAACCCGGTACCCGTCCTTCCGAGATCTACTTCCGCATATTTTCACACACATTTCCTCCGTATTTTCGCCATGTACACACAAGTGTTTACTTATGTTTTGTATATGTATGTTGCTCGGCACATTTTGCAGCGTGAAAATTTAAAAGAGAAAAGCTGCTGTAAGTCGTAACTCATTTTCAGTTCATTAGGAAAATGGTTTCGCGTTTATTTTAGAACAAAGGACATTTAGGGGCTTCGCAGTTGGCGGCGGACGCTTTTCCGCCGAAGATATCATCGTTAGTTATTATCATAAAAGAGAGAGAGATTAGAGAGACACTAGCGTATCCTGGGAAATAATTTTCATACTAAATTGTTGAAAAGGGTGTTCGAATACTCTAATGACGTTTACAAGTAAAAACTCTATTAGAAGGAAATTGCTAGATTTTTAGAAAAGAGATAACAAAAATATCTGTAACTTCCAATATTTTTATAGTTTTCTTGTTAATTTTCGCTATATTTCATACAAAATTTTCACGAAGCAGAATATATGAATCCATTTATTAACAATATATTTATTAACTTAAGCATTTATTATTATCATTATTCGTCATTGTATGTTTTATCTTCTTCTTTATTTTACTAAGCAATTTTCTTGTTAATTGGTGGGTTGTTGCCTTTATGAAAGATTGTCAGTCCATCACTTCCCCGTCAGTCGGTACTTCTATCACTTGGTGATTTATCCCTTGATACTTTAACGATGTTTGTTTGCGTCATTCGACTGATGTGATTGTTTCGTTTTTTTTTTCTATCTAGTGTCTATTCGTTTGTAACATATAAATTACATTTTATTTTGATCTCTTACTTATTCGGTGTCTTATCGTGTTTCCTGTAATTCTGAACCGTATTTTTAGCATTCTATATATTTTGGCTGTATCTGGTGTAATTTCTAATGCTGAAATCATTATTGGTCTTATACTTGCCTTATAAATTCTGAATTTCATCTAACAGTTAATGTGTCGGTTAAGTCATATAGTGGCAATAAAGGATCCTGCTAATTTAATTGTTTTGTTTTTACTTGTTCTTAATTTTTTTACCCTAATTTTCATTACTTGTTCACTGGAAAGCAAGCAAGTAATTTAATTTAACCCAGCCTGTGAGATTTGTACATCCCTTTGAATGACACCCAGGTGTTACTATTCATTGGGACAAGGAGGATTAACTAGTATAATTAGGAGTCATTTAACCACTCCCCACTGCTCCAGACCATCACTTTACCTTCTATAGTAGTCTGATGCGCGATAGGGGCTCTCTTTCAACAAAGTGCTTGTCGTGTGGAAATCCTGAGTACAAGAACTCCAACACGATATCCTATTCCGATCTAAGAAGGTTAGCCTAAAGCGTTTTTTTCCTGCTATTTCTGGTGACTAATCATCGAATCTAAAATTGCTTACTTGGACCCAAGTCTTCTCTCCGGGCTACGCCCAGTTCGGCGACTTGGCGCTCGAGAATGTGGACGTCCCGTGCCCATATTTAAGGTTTTTTGTTAATTTTTGTTTGGTAGCTTTCGCCTTTTTGTTAGTACTTGTGTACTTTTTTTGATGGTCGAAACCGTTTTTTTACGTTTTTTGTAATTTTTTTTGGGAGATGTCTAAAAAGGAATATCATTAGTCATTGTTAAAATTGCCAGTGCTATGTGCTATGCACTGGGTTGTCTTCATATTGATAGCTAGACTTTATATGTTGACCAAGATTTGGTGTTTTGCTCTTTTGTGCTTCCATCGATGGAACGCATCATATCTTATTATCTTATATCGGGACTGGGTGGTTCTCTATCTTAGCAAAGTTTGTGCTGGCTTTCTTTTCCATCGTGTCTGTTAACCTTACTTGTTTAAGTTCTCTGAACAATAAACTTTAAAAACAGATCGGGGTATATTTACCGCTTTTCTAAGACTGTTGTCATGTGCTTCTTTTATCCTCTTTTTGTTTGATTTACTTGTGTGTCCCCATGCGAGGTCCCCATATTTAATTATTGGAAGTATGATGCTGTTAATCAGTCTTAATTTCGATGTTGTTATTCTAGAGCTACTGGTTTATTATAATTACAGTGTGAACAGGACAATTATCTTGTTGGAGGATAAAATTATTTTTTGTATACAACTGTTCTACTCTGGGAAACATGATGTTTTCTAGAATATTCAGATAAGTCTGCCCAACAGACCTGCCATCAATACGCCATACCATTCCCATTTCTCTAGATGAAATCCATCCCTATACATTGGCGCTAAAATGACCAGCTCGATATCTATCAACATATAGAGGATTAAATCTATTATTATCTGGTTTACACACACCAATTTTGCCCTTTTTACAAGATTGAAAAATTTTCTCACTTATAAATATTACCATGTCTCAAAAATCTTGATTTTGTTGTAGTGTAGGAGCTTGTTTTTGACGTGACAACGTCTTAACTTAGGTTGTGGCTCGGAGTCACTCATGAAAAAGTGTAACGCCCGCTCACGTCTGTTACGATGAGTCACCGAACGAGAGAGAGGCCCGCCGGACCGGTGAATGCCTTGCGTCTCTCTCCCACTCAAACATGATCGGTCCGCTGCGCGCGCAGCACTAGAGAATTAGGCGCGTTGAATCGGTGCGTGCTTGTGTCTCTGTCTTTCTCGAGCGTTCTTGGCGTTGGAAAACCGAGAAAGCGTCATAATACAAGTTCACACGTGTGGTTAAAGTATCGTCAGCTGTGTCTGTAGTGAAAATGTGGAGTGCTTAGATTCGTCATTTACAACAACTACAACAATAAAGGTAAATAATTGTACACTAATATTTCATTATCGTAAACTATGATTGATTGATTAATTGTTAGATTGACACAAAAGTTGAGAACTGAGTTTATAGGTTATGTCATACTATTGACAAATGTTGATAGTGTTAAGTAAATTATTAGTTTAAATCACTCTGCAATCAATCGTAATTCAGTCGATTGAGAAGAAACAGCGCGTTTCAACTGCAAACAACTATTGTGCAATTTAATAATATTCATATCAATAAATATTCTACCGAGAAAAAGACGTTGTCACGTAAAATCTTCGCCCGTAAAACCGACTTTACAGGCAACCGATTTTTCACCACCTTTTCAGTGAGCCTACTTACAAGCGCGTGACATAAAAAATATCAAAGTTATTATAAATGTTTATAAGCTAAAAAGTCAGCCATTTTTCAAACTGTATTTAAATAATTTTGATAAAATGTTGAAAGTTTTTTAATATATTTTAAAACGGAAGCCTCAAAGAATCGCTTGCGATTTGCTAGATGCCTGTAGAGTCACTGTTTGGGTAAGTACAGTTGTTTAAATAATCGCTCTCAGGAATAAACAAATTGAATAATTTATAAACAATTTGGTCGATTTAGCTGAGATTTAGCACACTTCAAGAACTCAATTTCAATTATTTATATTACAAGTCTTTATTCAAAAAATAAAGTTATTGCATTCATATTACATATTCAAAAATAAGGGTTTATTGCAATTATCTCGGTCAATTGTGTATGTATTTTAATTTAAAGACTAGCAAACTAAAGAACTTTTTAAGATCTACAAGTTTTATTTAAACTTTTTTTCACTAAAATGTATAAGAAACGTTTTTTTTTACTCTTCATGATTGTTTAAAAAAAACAAAGCAAAATACGTCTTCAAGGATTGGTCATCAGCAATCCCTCATATACCTTTTTTTGCTGCAGTTCGATACCTAAGATACGATGCTTTAATTTTGCGCCTAGTTGTTGTCTTTCTTCGTGGAAACTGTGACATAATTCTTGCAGTTTTTGCATATTCAAAAGGATTCTCTTCTAATCTCTCCAAAAGCGTAGGATTTTTATGAGCGGTAGATATTTTTGGTCTTCTTTGAACCTTGCTTGCTTTCAAAAATTTCTTGTTCTCTTCATCTTTTATTATTATTGTAAAATAATAATAAAAGATATTGTAGTAAAATATTGTAGTAAGCAGAACAACATATTAAAATATGTTGTTCTGCTTACGTTAAAATGGTTCGGTACGCAGATAGTGACCAATCATCTTCCAATTTAGTTACAATTATTGCTTTTAGTTATTTCCTAGTGTGTGGAGCCATTTGTTGAGGTTGAACAGAATAAATTATCTGACAAATTTTAAGATTTTTCAGTCACAGTAAAAGTATGCAAATAATAAGTATTTATCCTTCAAAATAGTTTGCTCAACTTTCTACAATGTACGCTTTAAGAGTCGTATCAGTTGTTTTAGGAACCAGCTGTACAGCACTGCCTGTTGGGTAGCAAAAAAGAAAGAAGAACAACGAATACACTTAAAAAAAGTAAAATTTTTGTATAGTGTGGAAGGTTGCAAAACAGTAATTATTAAATACAAAGAATCGTTGGTGTGCAAAGGTGCGCAAAAAAAGAGCAACAATTTTATTGTGAAATCCCTTCACCAAATCCTCCTTTCTTAGTACGCCTATGATTTTAATGTTGGTTATTACCTCGTTGTGTTTAAGTTAAGATTAGGATACTTTGTTCGCGCTAATTTAAAGACTGCATAAATAGGTGGATCATAAATTTTGTTTTTACAATATTGCGAACAACTTCGCAGCTATTAGTGTACTATTGGTTTATTTTGAGGTAGTAATGACATATTTTAGATAACAGAAGACACTGTTTTAAAGGCGAAAACCCATTTGAAAATATAATTAGATTTCGACTAAGTGGTCGTCCTGTTAATATTCATAAGGTGGCTTTTTACAACTTATAGTTGGAAAGTTTGTGCAAGTATTTAAAAGTTACGAGTTATTTTAAAGTGTGTTTATTGTGGAGACTAGCAGTTCAGTAAAAAGTTTGTCAGTTAGTTAGAAGTACTTATGTGCTGTTTGGCGAGAGGAAAACTTAAATTGGGTTAAATATACCATAGATATATATCGGATATCGTTGCAGTTTCAAGACTTGAGAGATTCAGGATTGCACAACTTGGTCTAACTAAAATCTTAAAGCTAACCACTTATAAGGCGTAGTCGGAAAAATGTAGCTTTTAAAAATAAGAATATAAATATGATATAAAGTTATTAAATAGAAATCTTAATGACTTATGAATTATGAATTATAAGAGACGTAATGTTGCCATTTTCTTTTTTTTTTTAGTTTATAATAGTAATAACTAAAAACCATATCATTGCTGTCTCTAAAAGTACCATTATTACTTGTTTACCTTTTTTGTACAGACCAGGATATCTGCATCAAAGACTTGCATGTAAGCCAATGTATTGTAGCACATATTCCATTACTATAACTTTCGGCAAATTTGGAGTTAACGTCTTCTCAAACCATTTTTCATAGATCCCCGTCCATTTCGTGGTGGTAATCAGCGGTCCCCTTTTTGGCCAAGATAGTTAATTCGGCTCTTGCCACAAAACCAGTTTCGCTTCCAGCATGAAGAAGAACAAACCGAGGACATCTTCGGGTTGGAGCTTTCAGTCCACTAGAGAGTCCTTTTATGAAGGCATCTCGTGGATTCTTGAGCGTTGTGTCTCCATTCCTTTTTGACTAAAGCACCGACGTTAACCCAAGACTCATCGGTATAAACAAGGTTTACATTATTCTTTTTCCCAATGTTTTTATTTGTTTGAAGTACTTGTGTCTCCAAGATATGATATCTTTTCTTTCCATCATTATCGAACCTGAGCAACCTTGCTGGAGATTGGGTAACCAACCCCAATGGAAGGCAGGGCCAGGGCTGACGAAGAAGAGAAAAATGGTCCTCCGAAAAGGGGGTTGGTGAGCAAGGTTAGCAGCCTACTTACTGTCAAAAAAACTAATGCTCAGAGAACCGAACAGAAGCCTCGGAATTTGACGGATACACAGATGACGAACCACGCAAGAAAAAGGACAAAGAGACCAAATAATCTACGAATTGGCACTTAGAACATCGCATCGTGGAACAAACGGGAACAGGAAGTTGTGCAGGAATTGGAGCTCCATAAAATTGATATATGTGCCCTGAACGAAACAAAAAAGAAAGGAAAAGGATGTGCCAATAGAAACAAATTTATATTCCTGTACAGCGGAGTAGATAAAAATAAACGAGCTCAGGCAGGAGTAGGCCTCTTAATGCACAATAAATATAGTAACAATATTCAAGAAATAAGATACATCAACGAACACATGATGCTGGTTTGCCTTAAACTTCACCAGACAATACTTAATATTATCCCCGGATATGCACCGGATAACAGCAAAAACAAGGAAGACAAAGATGCTTTTTATGGACAGCTCCAAGATCTACTGGACAACACAATAGCCGGTAGTAAAACAATAATTCTCGGCGACCTAAACGCCAGAGTAGGCAACATACCTGTGGCTGGAGGTACACAAAGATTTAACGAAGAAACGCTCAACGACAACGGAGAAAGACTTCTAGAACTTTGTTTAATGAATAACCTTCGAATTAACAACACATACTTTGACCACCCAATACAACATAAGATCACCTGGTCAGATACAAGAGGACGTAACTCTATGATTGACTACATTATAACAAACAGACAAATACACCCCAAGAATATAATAGATGTGCGCACTCTATCTTCCGCCAATGTAGGATCCGACCATGGCCTGGTACTAGGAAAAATAAATATAGCAATCACCACACAAGGCAAGCGAAATACAAAAGTAGAAGAAAAGTTAAACATAGAAAGCTTAAAAGAAGAAGGGACACAAAACATGTATAGAAACAGACTAACAGAAAAACTAAACAGCCATAACCTAGAGACTAAAAAGAATATAGAAGAAACCTGGAAAATTATTAAAAAATGTATCCTACAAGCAGCGGAAGAAGCTTTAGGTAAAAGAAAAGTTAACAGAAATAAACGGGAATACAAAACACCATGGTACGACGAAAGGGTAAAAGCACTAGCAAATGAAAAGAAACAAGCTTTCCTAACATACAAAGGAATGAAGACACCGGAGGCACGAGAAGACTACGTGAGAATCAGGTATAGAGTAAACCAAGAAATAGATAACATCAAAACAGAACACTGGAAGAAATTTACCAAAGATATGGAATACGACCTCTATGGATCCCAGAAAAAGGTGTGGAAGATGATAAGGAGACAAAAAACAGAAATGAATGAATTTGTACGCATAGATAACAATACCGAGGAACAATGGACTGAGCATTTCACGAAATTATATGGAGAAGGAGAAGAAGAGAACAGAGAAATAATCATTAACGAAACTCACGAGAGAGTACTAATATCAGAAGAAGAGTTACAAGAACGAATAAAAAAATTAAAAAACAGAAAAGCACCTGGTCCTGATAAGATAAACAATGAACTGCTAAAATATGGAGGAACAACACTACACAAATGGCTCCTAAAATTATTCGTCGATATAATAAATACCGGAGTAGTACCAGCGGAATGGAAGGAAAGTCTCCTGCTACCGATACTTAAAAAGGGAGACTCGAGAAATCCTGAAAATTATAGAGGCATTAGTCTGATGAATAGTATATTAAAATTGTTAACGGCAGTCATAAAAGATAAAATCGAGGAAAAACCGAACATGACAGATGAACAACGATAAATATGGAAAACCAGCATACATGTGCTTTGTAGATTTAAAAAGTGCTTTTGACAGGGTGAAGCGAATTGACATCTTCAATTTATTACAAGCTGAACAAATAGACCATCAGATAATAAGGACAATTAATGAAATTAACAAGAACAACAAGACCAGAGTTATAATGCCAAGAGGGGAAACAGAATGCATAGAACTAAAAGGAGGAATCCGCCAAGGAGACTCGTTCAGCCCATTGTTATTCAATATGGTGATGAATCAAATAATTCACGAAGTAAGAAAACGACACGGATACCACATGGGAGCGCATAAAATCACGATACTATGCTATGCTGATGATGCAGTACTAATTGCTGATAACGAAAATAACCTACAAAGGCAGATCCACACCTTCAATATCACAGCAAACAAACTTAATATGAGAATATCAGTAGAAAAAACTAAATGTATAGTGATCAGTAAAGAGCCGCGTAGATGCAAACTAGAAATAGACGGCAAAATTGTAGAACAAGTAATGAAATTCAATTACCTAGGAGTAGAGATCACTAGTGACAGGGATATAAGAACAGAGACGACAAGACAAGCATCAAAAGCGACAAGAGTAAGTGGTTGCCTCCGAGAAACCATATGGAGAAACAAATATCTGACCATGGAAAGCAAAATAAAAGTATACAAGACAACAGTAAGACCAATCCTAACATATGCAGCGGAGACAAGGACCGATACAAGAAAGACGAAACAACAAATCAACAATATCGAAATGAAAGTATTAAGATCAATACCGGGCATATCATTAAGAGACAGACAAACCAACAGAAGTATACGCGAACAATGCAAAATTCAAAATATTAACAAGTGGATAAAAACAAGAAAAAAACACTGGAACGAACATGTAAACCGAATGGGACCAGATAGATTAGCGAACATCTGTAAAAACAACAAGCCGTATAGCAGAAGACCCGTTGGAAGGCCGCCAAAAAGGTGGAAAGATAATGTACAGTCAACAACGACTGAAACAGAATAAGAGGCAGACAAACAGGAGTAATTCTAGTCGCGCGAAGAAGAAGAAGATTATCGAATTTCTACCTCTTTTACCATATTCAAAACCCATATCATTTAGTAGTCTACGAAATTTGATTTTTGAAAAAGCTAATAGGTCCTCATCATCCTTTACTCTGTTCAATATGTTGTCGACGGTTAGTGGTACGTTTTCCAAAAAAAAATCATGAACAATTTTCCTTATTCGAGATTTTACTCCCTCATCGTAAGTATTCTCACGTGAATTGGACTGGAAACTGTTTTTCTTCCTTTTTTGTACCGGTTTTAGTTCGCCTTGCTGGTCCTCTACGCGGATATCATAAATTTTGCGAACACTCACACCGCACATTTTCGAAACTTCTTCCACAATAACAGTCAAACTGTCACCATCTTTTAATAGCCCATACTCTGCTGATGATAAATTAATTCATATAACACCACACGTTTTACACGCACACTAATAGTCATATCATGGTTGAAATTCACGACAGTAACGGCTCCATGATGTAGGTACTTTTATCCATTTGCGAAAATCAAATTAAACTGAGCTTTCATAGTTTTTGCCAACAAGTTTTTGGTTAGTTCGGCAATGTAACTCTCTTATTTATACATCAGTGATTGAATCATGCTTTAGTTGAAAAAAGAATGATAGTATTTTATACAACTGTAACCAATTGTTCTGTAAGCTTATATTCCAGTGCGATGATTCTTAAATCCGCTCTTTATGTGCCACTTGGGGCAAACCGGCAACGTGGTTGGTCGTTCTCCCGTAAGAAATACATTCAATTGCCTCTCTTACCTGCACTGCATTTTAACTGTGGTTTCTGCTATAGAAGACATGTACTTTATATGAGATACAATTAAGTTAGCTCGACTTCAATCTTTACAATCATCTTACATACTTTAATAAAACAACCGGTATATTAATATTGAAAATCTGGCCACATTTTGACTTCATTTTTTTTATTAATTTATAAGACATTTGATATATTTGTCACTATTAAAACTTCGTCTATTTCGCAAACTCCTTTATCTTTTTATTATTTAAAATTTCATTCCCACATTTATAAATAACGTATGTCTTGTTACATGGACGCTCATTTTTTATTTAGTATGAAAGCCGAATGCGCGTTCCGCGTATTGTATAACAAATGGCGCATTATTATTCATTTATTTCATAAAAATGTTCACATACTGCTGCAACGGACTACATTCACGATTTATATCGAACCTTGTGTGTTTCGACATTAAAAAAGTTTTTCAGCTGGTAGAAATGTGTGTTTTGATATGATTTTAAAAACTATTTGTCTATCTAAGGGTGAAAAATTTTGCTTTTTTTTATTTTATAGAGAAAAATTTCACAAAAAAATTTTATATTTAAAAAGCATTACCATTTAAACACATCAAAAATATATAAGAAACGCATCCAAGTTTTTTCTCATACATCAATTTTGGTGGGATTTTAAAAAGTGGCCATTATAATGCCCGATTGGTCAGCAATGAAATCATCTTAATTCTTCTTTTTCTTCTTGTAGTGCCTATCTGTTTCGTATGTTGGCGACCATCATTGCAATCTGTATTTTGCAAACTGCTGCTCTGAAAAGATTTGTGATTGTCTTCTTTGTTTCCTTATCCTTTAGTCTTCTCATATCACATTTTTTGTTACTTTACATAACCTTTAACTGATAAGCATCCTCCTTGATGAGTCATCTGCCTAAAATATTTCTTAGAGTCATCCACAACCGAATCTATCAAAAGCTAGATATCGATATTAACGATACACAGATGGGATTCAGTGGACACAGATTCAAAAGGATTAGGTACAAGAGAAGCTCTCTTTGCTTTAAACGTCCTAACACAGAGATGTCTAGATGTTAACCAAGAGGTACACGCCTGCTTTATAGACTTTGAAAAGGCCTTTGACAAAGTACGCCACAATAAACTCAAAGAAATCCTGGAGGGTATTCGACACCAGAGACATACAAATAATATTAAATCTGTACTGGAATCAGCGAGCAAATATAAAAATAGAAGACCAAACATCGGACGAAATAGAAATACGTAGAGGAGTACGACAGGATTGTATATTGTCACCGCTCTTGTTTAATATTTACAGCGAACAAATATGCCAAGAAGCTCTGTCACATACAATCGAAGGGATAATAGTCAATGGAGAAGTTATCAATAACATTCGATATGCTGACGATACTGTGATAATGGCAAGAACAGAGGAAGATCTACAACATCTAGTTGAAAATATGAATGAGATATGTAATAACTACGGCATAAGGATTAACGTCAAAAAAACCAAATATATGACCTTCAGTAAGAATCCAATACATGACACTAGTATCGCAATAAACGGTACTCAACTAGAAAAAGTAAGCGAATACAAATACTTGGGAACCCTCATCAATGAAACAGGTGACCAAAATCACGAGATAAAAAGACGTATTGAAATTGCCAGGTCTACCTTTATAAAAATGAAAAAAATATTTTGTAATCGTGATATTAGTATTCAGCTACGAATTAGAATGTTAAAATGCTATGTATTCAGTACTTTGCTTTACGGTGTTGAGGCATGGATTCTTAAACAGAGGAATGTTAAAAATCTTGAAAGCTTTGAGATGTGGTGCTACCGTCGTATACTAAAAATAAGTTGGGTGGATAAAATTACAAATGAAGAGGTAATACGCAGAATAAATAACGATCCATAAGTTATACTGAATATAAAAAAGAGAAAACTTGAATACTTAGGCCACCTGATGAGAGGACAAAAGTACACATTCCTACAAAATATAATGCAATTAAAAATCCAAGGACGTAGAAATCTAGGTCGTAGAAGGATGAGAAATTTAAGAGAGTGGTTTGGCTGTACCACTAACGAATTATTCAAAACAGCAGTAAATAAAATTAGAATCGCCCTAATGATATCAAATCTCCGATAGTAGAGGCACTCAAAGAAGAAGAAGATAAGCATCCATTACGGAATCTCTTGTTCACCATTATGTAATCGTCATCTTAATTACAGTGTAATGATTTCTCTATGACGAAATAATCCAACAAATGTTATGAATTGCACTAATTAAATGGAAATTTTTAACAAAAAAGTAAAGATAAAACATACAAATGTTAGAACAATAGATATATAACGTTTTCTGAGAAGAACTAATAACACAATTCAAATAACCCAATAAACATGCAATATCTGGTTAGGGTTTCAAATATATCTATCCTCTGTATATAAAAGGATATCGAGCACTTCCTGAATGCTTGGTTACGGTAGATAAAGTTCCTATATTGTCCACTAAAACTCAAAAGAAAAAAAGCAAAAAAGTCGAACGGCGAAAGAGCTCGCCATTGCCATTTCGAGAATTTTCCTATTCCGTTCACATGCAATTCGAGATTTCAACCTTGCCGATGTTTAAACCAACTCTCAATCTGGGACGTGCACATTAAACGTCATTTTTCCTGCGACTTCGACGTGGAAATATGATTGAACAGCTTTTCCGAGCTGAAAAGGCAAAATTGGAAATCTATCAATGAGGATACAAACGGTTAGTTGAAATGTCGAACAGAAAACAAATATTAGATTTTTGATAAATTGTCGTGGAGAGTATGTGCCGCAAATATTATACAGAGAAATGAAAAATATACTTTTCTAAATGCTATACAGTAATTAACGAATATATCGCAAGGCAGAAATAAGTGAAACGGGAAAAGGAATAATGTGTCTTGATAGTTGAAATATCAAACACTTTTCAATATTTCTGTATCAATATTTATATGTCAATGTAATTGAAATTTCAGTACTTATCGAAAAATTGCCTCTTAAAGTATATTCTACATCAAAATAAAAAAGTATTTACATTATTACATAACAATAAAGTGTTACGCAATGAAGGTCTACTTTATTATAATTTAGAGATTCTATCAGTGTCTCAAATAATATTCCTCAGTCAATTTTAAACAAAAAATTCGGTTGTTCAGCTGATTTTACTCTGAGATAGCGCGTAGCCAGTGGTATATCACCTTTTAAATGTGATCTTTACAACTGTAACAAGAGTTTTCCCCCTTGTAATATAGGCTTTGGTCTTTTAATGTTTATTAATGTATTTGGTGTCGACAATCACTCTTCCATGCGGTACCTGTAACCTATAAGACGAAACTCTGAAGATGGTATGTTAAAAATGTGATATGAGAAGACTAAAAGATAAGGAAACAAAAGAGATAGTCGCACAAATACTTTCAGAAAAGCTAAGTAACATGGAGTAAACAAATGATCCAGAAGAATCACTCCAGAATATATGTTAAAACTTTAACAAGAAGATCAGAAAAGAACATCTAATAGAAAATAAAGATAAGAGGAAAAGTTTGATGAATGACAATATACTTCAACTCATGCAAGAAAGATCAACATCGAAGAATAACAAAAGAATGTACAAAAATATTCAGAGACAAATAAGAACCAAAATACGAAAGGCCAAAGAAAATTGCATAAAAACACAGTGCAAAGAGAAAGAGTTGTTGGAACAGAAACACGATACACTTAATATTCATAAAAAGGTAAAACAAGCAGCTAGCAAACTGCAGAATCAACAGGGGACCATTATCAGAGAAAAAAATCAAGAAATATGCATATGGACCAGAACATTCAAGAACTATTTGATGATAATAGTGCTACGATAGATGGTGACGTGTCGTATGACTCAGAACGGTAAACATGTTTATTACTAATGTGCTTATTCATTCGAGTATTTTCTAGGTAATGCCTACCTGACACACGATGGTCTCCCTTTGTTATAAAAACAACAATTCGAACCTTCTGGAGACGAGCCGATGTGAAAATACCAGTTTGCCGTTACCATTTCGCCACTCTGTCTAGTCGAGAGGGCCGTCGACTTTTCGAGATAACGGCAGTTTGTGTATATAAATGAAACATTTTATATGGAAGAACAGGGAATTTTGAAGACTCGCGCTCGCGATTTAATTGTAACGTTCGTCAAATAAATTGTTGTACAGTAGTTTAATAAATTGATATAAATTACAGTGTGTTTTAATAAATTAAAATAAGAACAATAAATTATAAATCAAATAAAGACATAACAACAGGTTCGAACAACCTCCGTCCTATATATGTAATGACCACTTACCAATCACATCAGATGAAGTGGAAAAAGCAATCTCACAATTAAAAGATTGCAAAGCGCCTGGACCTGACAATGCATATGCTGAACACTCTGAGATAGCGCGTACCGACGGTACTTAAACAGAGGTACTTGGTTTTTAAACGGAGTAATACCAAGATCATGGCTGAAGTCAACGTTTATTTCTCTACCAAAGAAAACAAAATCCATATCTTGCAATGATTTCCGGACCATTAGCTTAATGAGCCACATTTTAAAGTTATTTAAAAAAATCAAAGAATAGACTATTCGAAGAAAAAATGAGCCGTACTGTTTGGTTTTCGAAACGCAAGTTTACAGTAAAACATGACAAGCTGAAGGAGATATTAACAAATATTGGAATAAACGTCTGTGATCTAAGAATTATTAGCAATCTTTACTGGAATCAAACATCATATATTCGTACAGAGGCAGCTGAATCCGATGATATCAAAATCAAACGTAGGGTCCGACAGGACCTTGGTCCGGAAAATCGGATACCTTGGTCACATCATGAGGAACAGCGAAAGATATGGTTTGCTGCAATTAATTCTACAAGGAAACGTAGAAAGAAAACGCGGACCAGAACGGCGAAGAATTTTCTGGCTGAGGAATCTGCGTACGTGGTTCAACACAACAACCACAAATCTTTTCAGAGCCGCAGTTTGCAAAATGCTGATTGCCTTGATGATCGCCAACATCCGAAACGGATAAGCACTACAAGAAGAAGAATGGATACTTACATTAATTTTAATAAATTTAACTCTAGCTTTTTGAAGTTCTTTTAGTATCAATAATTCTAACAATACCAAGAGTAATGACAAAAGCTAGCTAAATCAGTTATTAATGCAAGCATGCGGTAAAAGGGAGGGTTCCTGTAAGGTGAAATGTAAATAAAAAATGGTCAAAATTAATTTTAACACTTGCGATGTGTCTAGTTTTAACGGTATATCCATAAGTAAAAAATAAATATTTTTAATTACATATTACCAGAACAACCAGCCGCCACACTATATCTTAAAGCAGACCTATCCAAATCTACAAATCTCAGCGTTCTACTATACAGTGATGAGTGTCTTACCACCCGGCAAAATAGCGGAAAGGATAGAAGACAGATTAAGTTGTGAGATAGTACGAGATAAGGCTAGTTATTAGACGTGTCTATTTGACTTCAGTCATAATTATACGGATGACCTCGAAAATATTTTATTTTAATAATTTCTGATGTTAGAATAAATGATTAAATATATTAAGATATATTTTAATAAAAAACATTAATTAGTAGCGATTTTAAATTATAAATCTTTAAGTTTATTTAATAATAAAAATAACTCAACTGAAATATTTGACTAAACTAAATAGGTATGATCAGTCCGAAAAGAATTATTGTATCTAGAATTGGTGTAATAGTTAGAGACGTTGTCTATCGATAAGAAGACTGGGGTTCAATTCACACCAAGGGTAAAATTTTTGTTTTACTCAATCAAAAATAATAGAAAATATGATACATATTAGGTAACAAGTTTTCGAAAAACTCATTATTTACAATTTATTCATATTTCAATGTTATAAAATAGAAATACAAAATATTTCAAATTCAATTCCAGTTTTACAGTCTTCAGTTGTGAATGGCGCAGTGAAAACTGTGGAAATCCTTAGTAGTAGTAGTAGTTGTGAATGGAAAATAGTCCATTGAAGACTTTTTAATGTCAAATCCATCACTAAATTCTCAGTGTTAATATCAATTCCTCTGTACAGGTAATGATTTTCAAAACAATTGACGACATTGGAATGGATGCGCGCGAACAGCTACCTGCTTTATAGCTAACCAAATCATCAAGCCTTCAAGTTATTAAATAATAACACATCGAGAAGTGTTTTTTTACGGTAAACAGAAACTTTTTATTGAAAAAACAATTCGTGAAGAGGATTTTAACGGTCGAGGAAAAAGTGCAAATTGTTGTCTGGCATGTGAATGGATTATCAGACAACATGATTAGACAACAATTTGTAAATATGTTTCCAAATAGGCCGGCTCCAGCACGATCAACAATTCAGTCTATTATACGTAATTTTTTTACTTATGGATCCGTGTTCGATCCAAGAGGAGTTCGCAGACGAAGAGGTAAATCCAGATTTTGAACTAAGGGACACTTTGATTTGTGCAAGTATTGAGCAAAATCCTACCCAATCAACACCTCCTCTCGGAGAACAATGTGGAATTCCAAGATTTAGAGTAGGTGAAATTTTGTAAAGACATCGATACCGTCCCTATAAACTTCATAAATCCAACGAACAATTCTCTGGGGATCAATATAGACGTTTAGAATTTTGTCAAACTGCAATGGAAATGTCACATCAAGATGAATATTATTTAGAGAACGTTTTGTTCACCGATGAATGTACGTTTTCATTGCATGGCCGCCACAATTCAATCAATGCTAGGTATTGATCTCGAGGAAATCGTCGTCAGATTTATGTCGCTCGTACCCAGCGTCTTCGAAAAGTAAATGTTTGGGGAGGCATAATAGGGAATCATGTCATTGGTCCATTTTTTATAGACGGTATGTTGACTGGGCGGAAATACTTGGAACTTCTGCAAAATGAAATTGTCCCAGCCCTTTGTAATTTACCAATACCTTTCGATTCCATATGATTTCAACACGATGGTTGTCCTGCACCTAATTCTCGCATCGTCAGTGAATATCTCAGTGCGACTTTTCCTAATCGATTGATTAGTGGCCACGGATATTTTATTATTTTTGTAGAATTTTTACTTATTTAAACATTCTTTAAATGTTTTTACTTTATTTTCGAAAGTACGACGATACTATTTTGTCAATAAGATTTTTTGTTTTAACTTTAGTTTTTGTTTAGTTTTGTTTAGTGATTCAAAGCAAAACGATCTTTGT
Source organism: Diabrotica undecimpunctata (assembly GCF_040954645.1). Classification (NCBI taxonomy): domain Eukaryota; kingdom Metazoa; phylum Arthropoda; class Insecta; order Coleoptera; family Chrysomelidae; genus Diabrotica; species Diabrotica undecimpunctata. The sequence goes on along the minus strand of NW_027312544.1, from coordinate 10,203 downwards.
ATAATTTCAAATTATTAAAAAAAAAAAAAGAAAACCACATGTGGGTTTTGAACTCTAATCGTCTGCGATGTCTGTATCGCAATGTCGAATTCTTACCACTAATCCACGAAGGATTTATAATTATTCCGTGACAAGAGTGTATGAAACTACTCAAATCATAGTAGAAATTATTCTTGGTTAATAATTTAAAACTTCAGATTAAATAATCACTACACATTTTTGCTTTATTGTGGTCAATCAGTTTTTACTTTATGCGAAATTAAAAAATGGAAATACGTCACACATTCGACGTTACTCATAATAATTATGACCGAGGTGATTTAGCTCGAATCTAACGTCTAAAGCTGTGAGACTATCGTTAGTGGTAATATAATGTAATATAAATTATAGGTTTTTCCGATTAGTTCTCACCTCTACGAGTTTCATTTTTTTTTATTTCACAAGGTAACTGTGTTTTCTATCTCTTACGTTAAAAAGCCGGGTGGTAAGACACTCATCACTGTATTTCTCACTAGCATATATTTAGGGAAGTTAAATGTGCTTCAGATCGTGATTTAGTCAAATCTAATTTATTGTTTTATCACATCAAAACAAACGAAAAGCAAACAAAAAAACACAAGCAAAGTATAAAAATGATGATGAAGTCTTTATTAGTAGTTTAAATTATGCTACGGTCTAGTTAGAATAACCCAATTCCCTTCTAACATATTGAGACTGTCTCCGCAACTCCAAAAGTCAATAATAATTTTCAAGTGTAGTTAAAGTCCATAATCAGTTGGCTAACAGACTTACTCCAACCCTTGTAGAACATGTTCAATATCAATTAATGTATGAAATATGCCAGATTTATCTATTAAATCGACAAAGTTTGTACCAAAGTAAATCTCTTCGAGGTCGACTAAGACCATGTGGGATTCTACAAAGTTGGGAATCCCGAAATCCAATTTATCGATATTGTCTTACAACAACCGCAGTTTAAATGTATTTGATGCTTTAAATAAGATTTAAATTAGGTTATAAAGAAGATATAGGACTTGCTTTTGAACCTTTAACAAAGTAAGACGTACTTATCTACTAGTTTAATTCCAGTTTATTGGTTCCATTGTTTATACAAACTGTTTAAAAATAAAATCTTAATATTTATTATAGTGCATTTATTATCGATAAAGCTTATAAACCAAAAAAGTTAATTGACTATGCTGTAAATAATTTTTTTTATAAATTTTATCACTACCAAGAAAAACTTAAACTTGATCAGTGCGAAGTCGAGTACCGGCTTCAAATATAATTGAATAACTACACACTGACAACGAAAATATGGACAGAATATCCTCTACAAATCAATTGAATAGACTAACAACAACGCATTCTTCCAAATAACCAAATAAGTTCTACCATCATCTTCATTTTGGCTTTACAATCCTGTTGATCCTAGCCTCGTCAAGAGTTTCCCTCCAGTCGTCCCTATCCATCGCCTTTTTCCGCTAAACATGTATTTCCATATTTCTCAAGTCTTTGTCAATGTTATCAAGTAACCTTGTTCTATCGACATCTTTCTGTCAAAGAAACAAACCATAGTTTTGGATGCAATCGAAAGTGCGAAAATAGAAAAGTGCGTAACTGCTTTAACAAAAAACAATACAACCCAACACATATTACATTTTGCTATAGATTGTCAAACAACAGAGAGTGCATATATCTATCAAATGAAAAAATAGTTATTACAATCAATTTCTACAGGTTTATAGACTTGGTGTAATAGAGGACTAGTACTATCTAATGTATGCCATTCATTCCCACATTCAATCTTAATATCTACGCTAAAAGACCACGTGTTTATTGGCACCTTTAATATTTCTAAGCAGCCTTTAATAGTAATCAGCAAAGAACCAATCAGGTCAGTCAAATAGAAATTGATGGCATCAGTAGTGAACAAGTTACGGAAATAAAATACCTTGGAATTACACTGTCCATCTACGTATACCTGGACAAAGAAGTGTGAGATCAAGTACAAAAAGCAAATACACTAGCAGGATGCCTTAATAACACTATATGGCGAAACAGACACATTAACACTGAGACTTTATAAAGTCAAAAATGTATAGAGCCACTATAAGAACAATATAGATATATAAGAACAATAAGAACAATAAGAACAATCATATATGCCTGAGAAACAAGACCCGACACAGCCACAATATAAAGTCTACTGAAACGGCAGAGATGGGAGTACTGAGAAGAATTACAGGAAATACTCTAAAATATCGAAAGAGAAGTGATTATATTAGAAGAAAATGTAACGTACAGTGCATAAACGAATGGTCCCTAAATAGAAAAAAGAATGGAATAACCACATACGTAAAATGGGGGAGACTCGTGTCGTCAAAATAGCAGGAGATAAATCACCAAATGAACACAAAAAGTAGTATCAAATGACCGCGCAAAAGATGGAGTTGGATAACCTTCCATAGACCTCTACACCAAAATATTTATAACCATTGCATCTCAGGACAATGATGACACACAACCAACGTTAAAATGTTCCAGATTTATCGAACGAGGTACGGAGGAGCGGCGTTCATACAAGCGAGGATTCCAGACTATTCCAGATTATTCTAGTAAATAATGTGTTCGTATACAAATGCTGCGTTCTTATTAAATGAGTTTAGTTGATAAGATATTATCGTAATGTAAGCTTATAAATAAATATATATAGTTTGTTATTTCCTGACCGTGAATTTTTAAATAGACCCTGGAAATAAAAAATTGTCTGTCTGTTATAAATAAAACACTTAATTATTGCTGAAATGTTACCGCTATATATGCCACTTTCAGTAAGCACTTTAATTATGTACAGGGTGGTGAATCGTCAAACGGGCCATAGGAAACCCTTCCCTAATTATTTTACACCAAAAGTTAAGAAAAGCTATTTGTAGAGGACTAAAATATGTATCGAAAACAAATGTTAAAGTTGTTCTACGAATTAAACGTATTCCAAAATTTTGCAAGAATATAATACATTTTTCAAGCCACCCCTTAAAGTCAGGCCACACGCTGTGCAATAATGTGCATACATCTTGCGTTTGGTTATATTGATTTTTGTGATATTTGACAGTATTTCAATTTTAAAAATTATAATTTTTAATTTGTGATTTATTGTTTAAAAAACAATAAAGTTGATTAAAAATGTATTCAGTTTAGGAGAAAGTAGCAATAATAAAAATGTTTTATTCGGGCAATTCAAATACCACCAAAAACAAAAAATGTACAGGCCAAACCTTCAAAATACTCACATCCAATAAAATCTTTATGAATCATAAGGTTGTACCTTTTTACAAAGTGTGTCAAATCGAATCTAAAGATAAAAAGGAAGTACTTAAAAATCAATTAGTAACAAACCAGTGACGCGTATTTACACTAACGAATTAAAGTACTTCTGGTGGGATGATACTATTAGTACCGCCTTTAATATTGGTTTCGTCTATTACTTAGTAGAACGAAGTATTCTACCAACTAAGTATATATTTGGATATTACATGCAGCAACTTAAACTTATTAGTTTGTAAGGTTTTATTATGCAATTTGCACTTTAGTTAATTTTTGCAATGGATTGTATATTTTATTATCTATTATTTTGTGATATTGACAATTTATGTAATTTTAGTCAATTTTTGTTACTGTTTTCTTTTGACTTTTTGTAAGTTTTCTATTTTATTCGATATGCATTTGACTTGACACTGTTCATTGCGTAGCTGTCAACTTCGATACAGAACGTCATCGCACGACTCTATTTGTTAAATATATACCATAATGAAAATTTGTATCATAATAAAACCCATTATGATACAGGTATTGAATTTGTTATTGATATATTAAAGTATGAGAGTAGAAAAATTAATATATGTCACACCCAACTTACTCAGAATTTCACTAAGACTTTTTTTAATCTTCTCGCATTTTGTAATAAATCATTTAAAAAATAATAAATTTTAAAAGTAGAACGCCCTGTTATATTTGTGTCCAAAGTATATTAACGGCTTACTCGCTTCGCTTCTTCCTTCATTATATTTTTCGAAACCCCCACGAGAAATATTATATAGAACATCTCGTAAAATTTTAATTAAAAAATTTTCACAAAAATAAAACCTAATATCGACAAAGACGATTCGCTGACCAAGGAGTTTCCCCGATTAATCGTTTCCATGTCATAAATTTTCCGCTCGGATAAATTCAAAAAGTTTATCTGGAATTTCGCAGGTGGCTGCCGTATTACAAACGGAATGGAAGACGAGGACGGCGTACAACCCCTCTGTCCGTCACTCGGTATGCTACTCTATAAAATTCAGTGCTAGGTTGCTAATTAAGATGACGTCGAATGTAGAAAATTCTACTATTTTCTCTGAAGTTATTCGGAGCAGCGTGCTAGTTTTTAACGGTGTGTTTATGCTCTCGATAATATTTCAGCCACGTTGACGGTTTAACCTGATGTTGCACAGCATTTGATGTCATCGAGGAATAAATTGGATTTTTTTATTATTTTTGAGCTAAATAAAATACCAAGTTTGAACTTTTACACCCTTAACAATCTAAACAAGTTGGTCGTGGTTATAAATTTAATAAATATATAAAACTAGTGATTTTGCCCGTGACCATACGACGGGGGATCCAATCAATTGCATTTTGGCCCGAGAGTCAAGCGAATAGACATTTCCTACATAAAATTGGCCGCTCGTTCTTCTGCCATACTTAGAATTTTCCTACATCTAACGGTTCGTGAGAAAAATTTCCACTTGGATGTATGTATTCGCTGAAAATTTCGAGAAAATTAAAAAAGTATATTTTGATTGAAATTTTAATTATTTCGATTAAGGGTGACTTGCTGATTAGAAAAATCTAAACATGGCTAAAAATTCTGCACCGTTTTGTCGGAAAATCGAAAAAACTGTAGATTTTTTAATTCGATTTTTCCTTTTTTCCGGCAAACTGGGGTTAAGGAATCAGAAAAAAACACATGTTTGGAATAAGCTGGACCAAGTGCATGTACCAAAACATTAAACAAATTTTTTTTTTGGAAAATTTGGAAAAATTTTTCCAAGGGGGGGTACCATTGGATTTTTATCAAATTTGGTTATTCGGCTATATTGGCGTCAATTCTGGTCCGAGAGTCAAGCGAATACACATTTCCTACATAAAATTGGCCGCTCGTTCTTCTGCCATACTCAGAATTTTCCTACATCTAACGGTTCGTGAGAAAAATTTCCACTTGGATGTCTGTATTTGCTGAAAATTTCGTGAAAATTAAAAGTGAATATTTTGTTTGAAACTTGAATTATTTCGATTAAAGGAGACTTGCTGTTTAAAAAGAAATTAACGTGTGTCTAGAAATCATACACCGTTTTGCCGGAAAATCGAAAAAACTGTAGACCATTGGATTTTTATCAATTTTCGTTAATCGGTTATTTTGCCGTCAATTTTGGTCCGAGAGTCAAGCGAATCGACATTTCCTACATAAAATTGGCCGCTCGTTCTTCTGCCATACTCAGAATTTTCCTACATCTAATTGTTCGTGAGAAAAATTTCCACTTGGATGCAAGTATTCGCTGAAAATTTCGAGAAAATTAAAAGTGTATATTTTGATTGAAATTTGAATTATTTCGATTAAGAGTGAATTGCTGATTAAAAAAATCTAAAAATGCGGCTAAAAATTCTGCACCGTTTTGCCGGAAAATCGAAAAAACTGTAGATTTTTTAATTCGATTTTTCCTCTTTTCCGGCAAACTGGGGTAAGGGATCAGAAAAAAACACATGTTTGGAATAAGCTGGACCAAGTGCATGTACCAAAACATTAAACAAAATTTTTTTTTTTGGAAAATTTGGAAAAAATTTTCCAAGGGGGTACCCTTGGATTTTTATCAAATTTGGTTATTCGGCTATATTGGCGTCAATTTTGGTCCGAGAGTCAAGCGAATACACATTTCCTACATAAAATTGGCCGCTCGTTCTTCTGCCATACTCAGAATTTTCCTACATCTAACGGTTCGTGAGAAAAATTTCCACTTGGATGTCTGTATTTGCTGAAAATTTCGTAAAAATTAAAAGTGAATATTTTGTTTGAAACTTGAATTATTTCGATTAAAGGAGACTTGCTGTTTAAAAAGAAATTAACGTGTGTCTAGAAATCATACACCGTTTTGCCGGAAAATCGAAAAAACTGTAGACCATTGGATTTTTATCAATTTTCGTTAATCGGCTATTTTGCCGTCAATTTTGGTCCGAGAGTCAAGCGAATCGACATTTCCTACATAAAATTGGCCGCTTGTTCTTCTGCCATACTCAGAATTTTCCTACATCTAACTGTTCGTGAGAAAAATTTCCACTTGGATGCAAGTATTCGCTGAAAATTTCGAGAAAATTAAAAGTGTATATTTTGATTGAAATTTGAATTATTTCGATTAAGAGTGAATTGCTGATTAAAAAAATCTAAAAATGCGGCTAAAAATTCTACACCGTTTTGCCGAAAATCGAAAAAACTGTAGATTTTTTAATTCGATTTTTCTTTTTTTCCGGCAAACTGGGGTTAAGGGATCAGAAAAAAAACACATGTTTGGAATAAGCTGGACCAAGGGCATTTACCAAAACATTAAACAAAAATTTTTTTTTTGGAAAATTTGGAAAAAATTTTAAAAGGGGGGTACCCTTGGATTTTTATCAAATTTGGTTAATCGGCTATATTGGCGTCAATTTTGGTCCGTGAGTCAAGCGAATACACATTTCCTACATAAAATTGGCCGCTCGTTCTTCTGCCATACTCAGAATTTTACTACATCTAACTGTTCGTGAGAAAAATTTCCACTTGGATGTATGTATTCGCTGAAAATTTCGAGAAAATTAAAAAAGTATATTTTGATTGACATTTTAATTATTTCGATTAAGGGTAACTTGCTGATTAGAAAAATCTAAACATGTTATGTTATTATGAAGAGAATGTTTATAAGTAATAGATTGCTGAATAAACGTTGAATTGTGTCATATTGTCATTAATGAAAATGTTATCTTTATATCTGTCGTCGAAAACTTCTTCTTTTTAGACGAAAAATAAGTTTATAATTAATACCGAAAACCTTAATCCTGACAGGCCAATTACAAAACAGACACATCCAAATAAGCCGAAATATGTTCAGGCAACACGCTGCAAGCTAACTAACTACACATTTTTGTTTGTTATAAATTTACATCTTGTGATGTTGGGCTGTCATAAAGTTAGCTATTCTTGCATTTATAGCTCTAGTCAAATGCAGTGTCTCGTTTCTTTAACGAAATGCCAACTCTGAGATAGCGCGTGCCGTTGTCTCTTACTTTTCTACCTCTTTTTGGCCGACGAAAGTTTCTGCTTCGGGACTGTTGAAAATTTCTGAGACTAATTAACCCGTTGGACGGATGAAATACCGGGTGTTAGGAAACGCCTTCAGAACTTCTTCACAGTAATAAGGTGAAAATAATATTCGTAGTGTAAAGTTCGGTATGGATATCACAAAATTTGTATTGTCGCAAAAATTATCAAAAAAATATGAAAATCTCAGAAGATAAGCAACGTGCAGACAAAAAGAGTTTCGAAATTTGAGTGATCCTAGGACATAAATAATATATTTTCGTAATCATGAAATTTTTTATATCCATATGCGTCAAATAACTTTTTATTTCAATTGATGCATTTGATCGGTGGAAGAAAAATAGAACAGGTATTAAATATTTTATTTAATAAAGTAATTGATGAAGGAAAGATTCCTCAAGAATGGTACAACTCCGAAGTCATTTTACTATTCAAGAAAGGAGACAAAGCAAACATCGAGAATTACCGACCAATATTCTTGTTCTCACATCTGTATAAATTACTAACTAAAATCATAACCAACCGCCTAACACATAAGCTCGATTTCTATCAACCTATCGAGCAGGCTGGATTCAGAAAACATTTTAGTACCATAGACCACTTGCATACCGTAAGAACACTGATAGAAAAATGCACCGAGTATAATGTTCCAATTCATATGGCGTTCGTCGATTTTCATAAAGCATTCGATTCCATCGAATTATGGGCAGTGCTTGAATCTCTAGAAAATGCACGTATAGATTCAAGATACACTAACATAATTAAAAACATATATGAAAATGCCACCATGCAGATAAAGCTGGACGAAAGCACAAAAACTAATCCCATAAGACTACAACGGGGAGTAAGACAAGGAGACACCATCTCTCCCAAACTATTTACCCTTGCTCTAGAAGACATTTTTAAGAAACTAGAATGGAACAATAAGGGTATCAACGTCGACGGATCATACTTAAACCACTTGCGATTCGCAGATGACATAGTTTTAATAGCCGATAATATCCAAGAACTAAATGATATGTTACAACAATTAAATGCAGTTTTAGGAGCGGTAGGCTTAAAAATTAACTACAGCAAAACAAAAATACTGAGCCGAGACCAGACAAATATTACAATACAAAATCATACCATAGAAAATGTTGAACATTATGTATATCTAGGTCATGTTATCAAATTAGGAAAACCAAATCAAGATGCTGAAATTAAAAGAAGAACACAACTGGCATGGGGCGCTTTCGGCAAATTAGCATATATCTTGAAAAACACCTCCATTCCTGTAAACTTAAAGAAAAAGGTGTATAACACATGCATACTACCAGTTTGTACTTACGGCTTGGAGACAGTAGCCCTTACCAAAAAATCTGCTAAAAAATTAGAAACAACGCAAAGAGCAATGGAACGAATCATGCTTGGAATATCACTAAGAGACAAGATTAGAAACACCGAGATAAGACGTAGAACGAAGATTAGGGATATTGTGGAAGAAATTGCAAAAATGAAATGGCGCTGGGCAGGTCACGTAGCCCGATATAATGACAACAGGTGGACACGGAGAATTCTAGAATGGAGACCAAGGACGACAACAAGAAGCACGGGAAGACCTCAAAAAAGATGGGTAGATGACATAAGAACAGTGGCAGGCAAACAGTGGATTAGATTGGCGCAAGATAGAGAAAGATGGAAGCAATTGGGAGAGACCTACATTCAGGAGTGGATTTAAAATGGTTGACAAAGAAGATTTGATTTATAGTGGAGTCAGTTTTGTTAAGCATAAATAAGTATATTGTTTTATTAGGAGTAAAAATGATACTTTTGTGGCGAGGCTATAAGTTTAACATTAAGCCGAGGCACAAAAAGTCATTTTTACTCCGAATAGAACATACAATTTTTTTTTCAAACGTCACAAATAATTTTTATGTTAATCTGGTTACTTCTATTGATTATCACTTTGACAAATAAGAAAAATCATCGATTTTTGAGCTACTTGTTAAGTTTTGTGAACGTTTGTGCTTGTTGTCGTCCAAAAGTGCTAGTAGTAATATGTCTGATTCCCAAGATCCCACGGCATCGCTTATGCCTTCAGATATTTTGTGTACTGCAAACACTGTAACTGAAGGATTGTTGCCTAACAAGTCCACTGCGATTGACGAAGCTTTTCAGTTTTTGACTTCTACACTTTTGTGCCTTGGAGTAAAAGTGCTTAGCTTTTATGTTTAGGCATAAAAGTAACATTTTTATATTGTCAATCGTCACAAACATTAATAGTTTTGTGACGTTTAAAAGAAATATTGCTATATATGTGTAATACTACCGATTAAGGCAAGGCAATGGACTTTGGACAATGGATTTGTTTCATCTAGGCCAGGGATTCCCAAGGTGGGGGGGCGTGTCCCCCTTGGGGGGCCTGATGACATACCAGGGGGGGTGCGAGACAAGTTATAAATTAAATTAATTTAGATAGTCTTTCTAAAATTCTAGATTAGTCATGATGTTTGGAAAATTAAAACAAACCTATCTAACAACTGACTTTACACATAAATTTGAAATCGAATGCTTGAAACAATGGAATGTGAGCCGTGAGCATTTGACAACCGAGCGTTTCCAAGCACTGCCTCCCTCCTTCCCTCACACCACCAGACGCAGGCCAACTAACCGCAGCTAATGTTCGGTGGCTAATCACTGTGTCTGTGACTCAGTGTTTGAGATACCTTGGCCTAGCTTGCTTTTTGCTTTTTAAATCGACGTTTTAAATTTTAGATTATCGTATTTCGATTCTTTTGTTGATAATCATGCTTTAAAGCTCTTTCAGATTT
>NW_027312543.1:0-28489 GCF_040954645.1 Diabrotica undecimpunctata | reverse complement strand
CGCGCTATCTCAGAGTAATTCAATAGCGTCTAAATCGCAATGATAAGGAGGTAATCTCAACACTTCATGGCCATGCTCTCTTAGTAACTCATCAATAACATACACATTTTCTTTTTTATTCATTTTTGCAACTTGTAATAATTCAGGTTTTGTAAATTTTGGGTCAAATTGAATGTTATTTGTTGTCAGCCAGGTAACAATTTCATCTTTCTTGGAAGCAGTGGTAGGTTGCTTTTCTAAAAGAACACCATGATATGGAGCAGTATCCATTACAATCAACTATGGTTCTTCTAAATTGGGAATTACTTGTGTCCTTATTATTATTATGAAACATTTACCATCAAAACCTTCTGGTTTACGTACACTTTTGCTACTAGTGTCTTGTCAGGAAGTTGTTTTATTTCCTTTTGAATAAATCCATGTTTCATCAAAAAAAAAAGTTCTCTTGGATGCACACTTTTCAGGTTTTCAAAGTACTTACGAAAGAATTTTAAAGCAGCAATATTGGTTCGTTCGAATAATGATCTTCGATTGTCATCCATTTTATATTTAAATCCTATATCTCTCAGTACATTGCTCAAGGATAGTAAAAACTTCTTTTTCCACTAATACACATTTCAAACTTTGTAAACTAACATGCTTTTCTAAAAAAAAATAAAAACTAGTAATAATAGTGAAACTTTATTTTAGAAGTGTTAATTTTGATGTGAAACTATCTGTGTGTAACTATTGATGTCAATCTATTGGCTGAGGTATAAACCAGATCGTTTTTATTTTGTACAATATCAACTTTTACTTACTTTGTAGGTACATATTGTACACAGTGTTTCGTATTGCCATTTTGGTTCCTTCAGGCAGATCAGTTGTCTTGCTTTTACGACGACGTCTACTTTTACCTGGACTTGAAAGGACAAAATTGCTTTCTTTTCGTTTTTTAATTGTACATACTGTACGCCGTGATATTTTCAAGACAGCAGCTACCCTCTTAAATTAAAAAGAATTTCGAGATAGGTAAATTATTAAACAACATACAATTCATTACAATACCTCTTGAACACAAGCCAAAGATGCCAATAAGGGTCTTCCGTTCCTTTTTTCCAACTCAAAATATTTATACAAATTTAGCACGAGTTGCTGGGATTGAGAATTTAATGTATTTCCAGGCATATTCTAAAAATAGAAACCTTGAAAAAACATTCTGTTTGATATTTGTTTGATATTTATGATAACAAATAATGTTTTATATCGATCCGTTAGACAGAGTTTTAGCCAGGTTCAGAAATGATACGTCAAATTAAAGGTAAGAAAATTTAACTGCAAAATGTACACTTTCATCAAGAAATCCAACACTAAGTTAGTCGTTATAACGATTCTTTTTGAGAAAATTTATAAACTCACGGCACGAAAATGTAATGGAAAATTAAACAATATGAATATAATTTTTGTAAACACCACAACGCTGTGAAGTTGACAATAAGCAGGTTAATGATGAGAATTTATCACAGACTGTTGTTATATTACTGTCTTTGTCTGATGTATTATTAAATGTTGGACAAGCGACTTAATTTCAGCATGTTATATTCTGTGAGTAGAAATGAGACAACATTTAAAAATAGTTCGTGAATAATTTCATACATGTGCAAAGATACAGCGAACGAACTGTATATATTTGCGCTTTATATTTTACATACCTATATATAATTTTATTATTTTATGTAGAAAATGTAAGAAGCTAAATGTACATAGTATGTAGAATTAAAATTACCTTCATCATCATAATCATTAAACTGAAGATTTGAATTTGAAATTATTATTTAGCATATTAACGTGTGTATTAAAAACGGCGTAGGTAGGCGTGGCTAACGATGATACCAATATGGCGGTGGGATCATGGTCGGACTCAATAATATTAAAACTACTATAAAAATATGACTAGTTATTCAGAAGATTTAATCATAATCTAAAAAAGTGCAATACATTTTTAATAAACTATGATTTATTTATCCCGCGGTAAACACTAAAAACACGATATATTATACGTAAAGATAAATTAATACAGTTAAATACTATTAATTTATTCTCTGAAGTACGGGCCATTACTTTGTTTACATATTTGTATACTAACCTGTAGAACGTTATTCCTGAAGATTTTTTATTAACATATTAACATTGCTTCTGCTACTGCAACTACGTTGAGAACAAGAAACCATTATTATGCACTATCACAATATATTATTACAGTTTCTATAAAAGTATTATAAATCTAAAATATTCTAAAAACAACAAACGTAAACAAACATATACGATCTGTCAAAAGTGTCAAAACAATCTTAATAATATGGCCGAAGTGAGGTCGTTTTTAGTCACGTGATGCCCTCTCCATAGATTCTAACTCGATGCCAAAAACCATCGAGTTAGAATCTATGGAGAAGCTATGAGCATATTAACGTGTGTAATAAAAACGGCGTAGGTAGGCGTGGCTAACGGTGACACCAATATGGCGGTAAGATGGCCGGACTCAATAATATTAAAACTACTATAAAAATATGACTAGTTATTCAGAAGATTTAATCATAATCTACAAAGTGCAATACATTTTTAATAAACTATGATTTATTTATCCCGCGGTAAACACTAAAAACACGATACATTATACATAAAGATAAATTAATACAGTCAAATACTATTAATTTATTCTCTGAAGTACGGGCCATTATTTTGTTTACATATTTGTATACTAACCTGTAGAACGTTATTCCTGAAGATTTTTTATTAACATTGCTTCTGCTACTGCAACTACGTTGAGAACAAGAAATCCTTATTATGCACTATAATAATATATTATTACAGTTTGTATAAAAATATTATAAAATTAAAAATATTCGAAAAATAACAAACGTAAACAAACATATACGATCTGTCAAAAGTGTCAAAACAATCTCAACAATATGGCCGAAGTGAGGTCGTTTTTAGTCACGTGATGCCCTCTCCATAGATTCTAACTCGATGCCAAAAACCCATGTTCTATCAATGATCTTGACAAGTGGTGACAACTGACAACGAGTCTCCATACATTGTGCCTAGAGCCCCGTGACCGTAATCATAACCTACTGATACGACAATAATAACAGCTCACTATTTTAAAATAATATTTTTTGAAAACGATTTCCAGAGGGTCTGGATTTGAAATGTCAAATTAATAGAATATAAAATGTAATTGTCTTTACAATCAATCGTGGCTTAATCCAATATAAACATAATCGCAAGAAAACAGTTTCAAAACCTTTTTAAAATATATGTGATCTTTTCGAATCTGTCTTCGCAAACTCGTAGTCCCTGTATATACCCTAGCTAGCCGTCCAATTAAGCCATAGATACAAGCGAACTTCAAGTTTATTTATTTGAATAGATTTATTGAAACAGTTTGACATTAATTAATTACAAAAGTTCACGATTTGTTCAACTGCTTTATTGGAACGAGCCCAGACATTAAAATGAAGTCTAAATTTCCGAGAAAACTATTTCTCAGAATCTAAATGAACCATAACATTATTTCTAAATCTAATTAATTAATGAATTTAATGAAGGATAAACATTTAATACTTATAATATATAATCAAAACTGTTGCTCTTTTATTTTTTTATATATAAAGTTATTTTTAATTGAATTAAAAAGTTTCTTGTTAGGCAGAACTCCTATTTTGAAACAAAAGATTCGTAGATAATATCACTTGTGTCTACTTTGCTTCCAGTCTAGCCTCTATATATCTCCATGAATCATCCAAGGTTACGTGAAACATCTTTTCCGCGTGTCGATACCCAACATCAACTTGGGCTGGTTATTAAATGCCGTCCTGGTATTTTCCATTAGACTGACACGATTCTTAAGAAAACGTTCAGTTGTGCGATTGCCGCTATAAAAATGAATTATGGAAATTGCCGTTTAGTCTGCAAACAGAAAAAGTAAATATTTAAGAAGTCGATACCGACTTCCAAACCAATTTGTCAAAAAGAATTATGATTCATAATTTTGCAAATTGTTTTCTTACGCAAACTTCGACTAGCGTCAATAAGTTGCCAAACAACACTCCCCGTTATAAGTCACTTTTTTACTCGATGAAGTAATTCAGGACAACGTTTTTATCACTTTACATACAATATTTATTGCGCATTTTCCAGCTCCGGAATCAGACTTTAATTACAAAAATTTAAAGCAGATATTTTCTTTTTCAAATTTAGCACATTATTTAATGGTTAACGTATGGTCCTAAAGTTTTGGGAAAAATTTCAAAAGCATATAAATCTGACCACAATAATCTTATATTTTTATTAAATTATTCAACAATTTAACTTAACTATCCTTATTATAAATCAAAATTCAAATGACAGACAAGGGACCATTATTTTCGATTTGCATAATAATTCCCCTGACACGTTGCATCATCCTTTGGACGACCTCGGCGCCAATTTCTCTAATTTTTGTATATATGCGGCGTCTTAACTGTTCCTGATTTTGTGCTTCCCATCCGTTATTATAGACTTTCCGACTTAATATTGCCCAGAACTCTTCAATTGGACGAGCCTGAGGTAGGTTGGGGGGATTGTCTGCTTTCGGTACAAAGGTAATGTTGTTAGTTTCGTACCAGTCCCTTGTGATCCTCGCGTAATGACATGAAGCAAGATCTGGCCAAAAGACTATTTGATCATTTGCATTTTGATCATTTGCATGATGTGTGTTCAAAAACTGAAGCAATTTAGAGAGACATCTTTGAATATAAATATTTGTGTTTAAGGCTTCGCCTCGAACAACACCAATGTAGCAATGAGATAAAGCCAGCCTCAGAAATTGCACACCGTACTAAAATTTTGTCCTCAAATTTTTTCTTACTTTTGAATTTTATTTCATCAGGTACATTTTCGTAATCGTTTGTGTAAAACCCATCGTTACCCATTCATCTCAAAGTTGGACAAAGTAAAATATTTTTCATCGTCCATCACGATCAACTTGTTGACGAAATGCACTCGCTTTAACGCGCGGCAACATCTCGGAATTCTCTCTAATTGATCCTCTGTGTATTTTGGAGCTTTCCTTCTTTTCCGGTAGATAATATTGTTACTCGATATGGTCCTGTATACTGTAGTCTTTCCAACATGAAATCGTCTGGCCAGTTTTCGCTGTGAGACCCCAATTTTGTTCTTAGCTGCTTCAATCAGTCTTGCCTCTCTTATTTGGTTCAAAATCACTTTTACGCAAATTAACACATAGTATTCCTTCTTCACATTCTCTGATTGTGCGATAAATTGTCCGATTTGCTTATGTTTTGATCTCGATAAATATTAACAATATCTTGTTTCGACATTCGCCCAACCATATTATAAACACCTCTACGAATATCAATTTTATAAGACATTTTGCAGAGCACAAACCAAAATATTCTGCTTTGTTTATTAAATGTCAATAACTGATGACATTTCAATTCCATGGCCTTCTTTGTTAAATGCATTTTGCTTCTTAATCAGACTAGGTGAAATTTTTCCCAAAACTTTAGGACCATACGTTATATTGGTTTATACGTAAAGGTTTTTTGTTGTCGCTTTTGACCAATAGTTTGACCTTTTCTCTCTGTACTTTATATCTTGAGTACTTCTCCGTATTTTTGGTTTTCGCAAGACATTTCCTCCACAGGCGTATCTTCTACTTAATTTTTTCTTTTGTTTGGGTATTCTACCAAGGTGTTTGAACAAAAAAAGTTTGTAGGAATCTTCTTCTTCTTCACGTGCCATCTCCGCGACGGAGGTTGGCAATCATCATGGCTATTCTGATCTTAGATGCTGCTGCTCTGAATAGTTCAATTGATGTGCATCCGTACCATTCCCTTAAGTTACGCAACCATGAGATTCTTCTTCTTCCTACACTTCTCTTGCCCTGGATTTTCCCTTGTATAATCAATTGAAGTAGGTTGTATCTCTCATTACGCATAACATTCCCCAGGTATTGCAGCTTTCGTGTCTTGATGGTTTCCAATACTTCCATTGTTTTGTTGATTCTTCTCATGACTTCGTTGTTTGTTACATGCTCGGTCCATGATATCTTCAGGATTCTTCTATACACCCACTCTGTAGGAATCTACAGAGGCTCAAAACTTTTATAACCAAATGCTACCAGAATCTCGTCATCGGTCTGAAAAGATTAGCGATTTAAGCGAAGACGATAACAGGAGTGATGTAAGAGATGTAGACTAAATATTTTGTATACATTTCAAATAAAACTTTGCGTTCATTTTTCATTTTAGTTTGATATTATAAATATCTTTTATCTTAGTTAGTTAATAAAAATTTCCTGCAAAAACCACATATGTTGAATGAAAAAAGGACCTTCGTAAAAAAACCAAAGGAAAAAATAATGTTATTTATTTTGTAAAATATATGTAATTATCAAAATTTTTAATCAGTAATTAGAGAAATTCCTCAAACTTAATATTGTTCAATCAAATAACTTGTTTTTTAATGTCCTTCAATTAATTAACGATAAATGGGGTCTTTGCAAAGAACACCTCAATTATAATAATATGTATTGCTCGCAGTCCAAAGTTGTGTGTTATCTCGCTATAGCACACCGTAAAATAATAAGAAAGAAGCGAAAATGAACTAAAGTTTAAGTTAAAAATTAGATAAAAAGAAAAGGCAAGAATTGCCTCACACTTATTTAATTCCAAAATTTATACTAGAACCACTTGATTGCAGAAATTATGTGAGTATTTCTGAAAAATCGTACAATGAATTGCTTGCAGTGACACCTATAATACAGAAACAAAATATTATAATGCAAGAAGTAAAAAAATCAAAAAAATCTGAAAAAACTGCCGACTTGGCTCGCTGGCGGTTCACGCGCTATCTCAGAGTAAAAAATATAACAAACATGACGAGCCACGCTCGTCGGTTTATAAAACCGCGGTCTTGCAATGAGACAATTTATTACAATGGCGAGCTCTACCATCGATAATCGCCTGTCGATTAGGGCCTTGAGAAAGAAGTATATTATTTAGGCTAGGCCCTCCACTTGCGATTTGTAGTCGCGCGATTGTTTAGACGCAAAGATTAAACATATTGTTTCAAATACAAGTCAATCCATTTGCGAATAAATAAATAATCAGCGATTAAGAAATCGCAACCTGTCGTATTTTTACGACAATCAATTTGTAGATCAATAAGGTTTATTATTTTCATGGACCGATCATAGCAAAATTTCTATTGTTAGAGACCAATCTTCAAAACCTATAACATGAAAATACGATTTTGATTATTTGCAACAAATATTAGGCATTTAAAATATGAGTGAAAATGTAGAATTTAAACTCTTACATTACAAACAATTGCACGCTACGAGAATTGCCTCCAAGAAGACGAATTTGGGTTTAGTTTTATAGCAGATGTACTTTTGAAAAACGTACTAATCTAATTAAAAATAGCAGTTTTAAGTGTTTTAGATCGTTTGTAATATAAAAGTTTAAATTCAGCGTTTTTTAAGCACATTTAAAATTCCTCAAATTTGTTGCCAAAAATCAAAACTAAAATTTCATGCTATAGATTTTAGAGAATAAGTTCTAGTTATGAAAACTCCATAGTGGCCGGTCAATGAAAGGGATACATTGTATTGATCTCATGAGAATTATAAAAAATGGCAAAAATCGCGCCACCTTTATTTATTTAACATCTTTATAAAAACTGAGTTTATTTGCAGCAAAATGCACAAATTGCATACAAAAGCTACACACTTTTTACCTTTAAAATGCATCTTGGTTTTTGTCGATAGGATATTCGAATGAAAATATATTGAATTTTTACCGTCGAGCTGATACAAATTTTTTTAAGCTTTGATTTCGCGCGCCTAACTGACATTAAAATTTGCTGATCACTTTAATCGTTATTTCTAAAAGAACGGAAAAAATGCTAATAAACGTTTTTGTTCAAAATTATCTTGGCTACATTTTTTATTTGAAACACTTTTTTCTATGGCGTACAGATTCTTGGTAAATAGATTTTTTTCCATTTTCTCCCTTCTACGGAGGGCGGTTTTAGGGAAAAGCCCGGGGATAGAAGTGGTAAACTTTTTTGCATCTTGTTTAGCGTCCTAAAATTGATATTTTTGGCAAGATTCAGCCTGTTGTATGATTTTTGCTGGTGTTTCTTCATGAATATTTAATTTTCAATTTTTTAAAATGTCAGACAACAAGGAATATGCTGGAAATGTTTGGGGCATTTGAGTACTATTAATTCTGGTTAACAATCTTTGATTTGTTAACGGATGAATCAAATAACAATGTTTCGTCGTTTATTTTTATTTTTTATTTATTTTACAATAAATTTGAGCAGGGGTCGCAAAACCCATATGCCCATGAGAATACAATGTTATATAGTGTGCAATTAAATGTTTACATTACAATAGTTACATATTAAGCACTAACTAACTAAATAAATATACAAAAACAATAGCAAGTGTTTAGTACAAATTAAATGTTCAACTATGGAGCAAATGGTCATCCAGTTTATTTTTGAAAATATTGACAGATGGAGCATCTATGATCTCAGCCGGAAGGCTATTCCATATCGAGAACACTTGATTACAGAGAAAAGTTTCCTTTTTAAACTTAAGTTTGTGGCCACGACGACGATTGTCATTATCTAGTATATACATATCCCCCACATTTCTAAAGTTGTATTTTACTATTCGAAACGTAATAATTAAATCGCCTCGAAGTTGATGTTGTTCAAATGTAGTGAGATTGGCCATATTCAGTCTTTCTGTATACGTATGTTTTGAGCGACCAAAAGACATTCTAGTGCACTGCCGCTGTACGTTTTCGAGAATATTACGATCGCGCACTAATAGTGTTGCCCAAAATCGGTCTTGGTCTTGCAGTCTTGGTCTTGTTCTTGCATTTTCGCAAGACCGAGACCAAGACCAAGACTGCCTAATTTTTGCAAGACCAAGACCAAGACTAACCGTGCAAGACTTAAGCAAGAACAAGACTAAGCCTGCGAGACTCTTGCGTCTTGCAGTTAGGACTGAGTGTGGTTTTAGGGAGTATAGTAGTTCGGGTTTATGCTTAGAGACTCTATAAGACGCAAAGAAGTATTTAACAAAAATTTGGAAAATTTGACTTGTGCATTACGAAAAATACCATAAACATACATAGCGTATCAAAATATTCATTACAAGAACACTTAAAATTTTGACACGTACTCAGAGGTCATAATTACAATCTAAAAATAAAATATTTCATACATTCTTCCTCAGCACACGAATTCTTCGCTCTGAAATAAATTGTCCAGATTTTGATAATAGCCCCTTCTAATCATAAAATAATATCTTTGCTTTGCGACGCCGACAGTAATATCCTATCGAAACTTTTTAAAAATGTGTCACCTTAGCTGATAAAAAATAATAATAAGGTTAGCATATTTTTTTCCTTATAATTTACTTACGAGGAATTTAAAACCACAAATTTTATCGGCCTAAGACTAAAACATCGTTTTTGCTGAGTGTGCGATGAGATTGCTGAAAGGCGGCTAATATTCAAAAGTAACGAGAAAAACAAACAAACAGATAACGCCGATTACAGTGTAAACAAAATACCGATATATTTAAAGTAACGAAGTAACGATATATAATTCTCGGTTTGGTATTCGGTACTTAGTGTATTGGATAGTAACGAATATAAAGTAACGAATAATTACTTTTTCGACATCACTAAACTTCATTCCCACTCAAGCTTTCCTTCAAATCTAATGTAATAATTGTTTTTTATCTAATCCTTGTTGTTCTCGGAGTGTGAAGTTTACAATTTGACATGAGTGACGAAGATTCAAATAGTTCTAGTCGGAGTAATGAGAGTTGGAGTCATAGATCTAAAAGACTGAAAAGCAAATTTGATGAGTTTTTCGAAATAATTCATGCATCCCAAATTGCTTTGTGTGAATTGTGCCAACATAGAAAGGTTGAAATAAAAATGAAAAACAGGAACACTTCAGGTTTAAGGAAGCATCTAGTATCTTTCCACAAAAAGGAATCACAAATATTTCTTCCTGAAAAACCAAAATTAGGTGCAAATATCACAAGCTTTTTAATAACCGCTGGAAAAAGAAGTGGACAGGTAAGAAAGA
Organism: Diabrotica undecimpunctata; assembly: GCF_040954645.1. Lineage (NCBI taxonomy): Eukaryota > Metazoa > Arthropoda > Insecta > Coleoptera > Chrysomelidae > Diabrotica > Diabrotica undecimpunctata. The sequence goes on along the minus strand of NW_027312543.1, from coordinate 18,325 downwards.
ATATAGTTATTACACAATATATATATATATATATATATATATATATATATATATATATATATATATATATATATATATTGTGACGATTGGGGTTTATAGAAAATAATTTATAAGTTATATACTACATAATATTAGATATAAAAAAGTATTTGATTATTTTAAATAAGTTATATACTAGAGAATTTTATAAAAATATATTTATGTGAGGGCATTTTAAGAAATTAGCATATAATAATTGTAAAAAGTTGTATTTTAGTAGTTATGATTTTGTAGATATTTTTAAGTGAGCCATGTGACTAGGCAACACACTATACCCTCCATTCCTAAGTGTCATTTTAAGAATTTTACGAATATAAGTGGGGTTATAGTTGTTTAAAATGTATAGTTTATTAAATTAGAATGTTAAGTTACTAATTTAATTATATATTCTGATCTGAAAAGCCTAAATGTAAACAAAATTATTAATAGAAAAGAATGGAATTCTCTGGATCACCGGAGATGGCCATGTTTGCGAAATGGTTTGTTCCAGAAAATTCAGACAAGTATTTAATAGAACTAAATAGAACATGATTTCTTATCAGATGGTTCTGGAACATCCAAAAGATATAAATACCCGTGATTTGGATTCAAGATGGAAGTTTTTAGTCAGAAGTCAAGCAGTTTATTATGAAAGTTAGTAGATTAGTTAGTGAAGTCAATTGTTCACAGTTTTAGTAAGTCAGTCAAGCAGTTTAATAAGAAATATGAAAGTTAGTTGGAGTTAGTCCAATTGTTTAATATAGTGAGTTAAATGAAAATTAAAAAATTATGCATATATTTAATGCACATTTATAATTATACACAAATAATTATTGAAGATTATAAAAGTATATTAGAAGAATATTGGATGGACATTGGAAGGAATTAAAATTATATTATGATTGGAGATTAGTATAAATCAACTTATAATAATTGGATATTGGTATATTGAAAAGAAGAATAAATATAAATGGTGTGCTGGTTTGCTTGGTGGTGTAGAAATGCTGGTAAAGAAAAATATATCTTAAATTGGTAGAAGCTGATAATTGGAAAAAGAAATTTCACAAAAACAAGGATAACCCAAGTACGAAGACATTCAGTGGTGATTAGAATATATATAGTGGAAAACAGTTCATTTAGGCATTCAGTGAAAGAAAGGTACAAAATTTTGTTAATATAATTTAGTTAGTGTTATAACAATTTCAATTTTGAAGATAGTTTGTTTAAATTTAACATTGTCTATAGAATTTAATTAGTTTTATAAGAATATCAATTTAAAGATAGTTTATTTTACATTTACATTGGCTAGGTTAGATATATATGTGTGTTTCATAATAGTTATAATAAAGATAATTTAAAAAAGTACTTACAAGCTAATTCTTTGAGAACCGCGATAAAAACCCTATATCTTATATTATTAAAAATACTCATTGCTCATCATTCAAACAAAAAACACATCATAACAATTTGGCGCCCAACGCGGTGGCTCTCCATTTAAAAGAATTAGTTTGGGAAGATAAGTGCTCTCATATAATTAAATTAATTTTCATTAGAAAGCAAAAATTATAGAATTTATTATATTTGAACAAGTAAAGTCTCAAAATGTCTCAAGGAAAGAAAGGTACAAGAAGCAAAAAGAATGAAGAAGATGTGGAAGTAGAAACACAACCTATACAAGACGAGAGTTTAGTTCAAGTTCCACAAGATACTGCAGAAATGAATCCAGAAAGAGAGGAAAATGTCAATATGGCAGCTTTGATGTCATTAATGATGCAGATGAACAAGACAATGGAAGAGAATACGAAAAAAATGGAAGAGAATTCAAAAGAAATCAAAGAAGACATAAAAAAATTGGAAGAGAATTCAAAAGAAGTCAAAGAAGACATAAAAAAATTGGAAGAGAATTCAAAACAAGTCAAAGAAGACATGAAAAAAATGGAACAGAAATTAGAAGAGAATTATAGAAAATTAGAAAAGAAAATAGAAGATAATAATAATAAAATTGTAAAACAAATAGAAAAACAAATGGATAAAAAACTTGAAGCTGCAGAGAAAAAAGTAGCAAATGAAATAAAAATTATACGGAATGACTACAAGAAAAGGATAGAAAATGAGAGGAGAGAAGTAAAGAGGATTATTCAAGATAATAAGATAGATATAGAACAGAAAATAGAGTTACAGAAATGTAACTTAGAAGTAAAAATTAACGAAGACAGGAGAAACACAGAAGAAAAATTAGACGATATACAACAAAATATCCAAATAAATAATAATCAAATAAGAAATGTGGAACAGAGAATAGATGATATTTCACAAATGAGAGACATAGGAAGACCTTACTTAAATTTAACAAATGAGACTGGGATTAAATTCTCTGGTAATATAAAAAATTTGCATCCTAGAGTATACATAAATAGTTTAAAACATAAATTAAGATTTGTGAATAATATTAATGATATTAAAGATTATATTAGAATGACATTAAATGACAATGCAGCAACTTGGTTTGCTAGTATTGAGAATGATTTAGATAATTTTCAAACATTTGAAAATAAATTTTTAAATTATTATTGGGGTGAATTAGAGCAAGCAAAGTTTAGAGAAATTCTATATTTTGGAAAGTATAATCAAAATTTAAAATCAAATATGGTAGATTATGCATTGAAATTGATACGCGCTATCTCAGAGTTAGAACCACCACTTAGAGAGGATGAAACAGTCTTAAATGTATCTAGACATTTTGATGCTGATGTTGTGCAAACCGTAACTGTACAAAATGTTCAAACAATAGATAGTTTTATTAATTTTATTCAAAGAATACAAAGAGGCAATATGACAAGTAATAGTAACAACAGAAAAAACAATAATAACTTTCAATATAATAAAAATGATAATCAACAATATAGACAATCATATAACAATAATTATAGATATGGTAATAATTTACAAAATTTTAATAATAATAACAGTAATTATAATAGACAACATTTTAATAAAAGTACTAATAATAATAGACAAGATTTTAACAATAGAAGAAATACAGAGCGACCTAACTATAACAGACAGGTAAATTGTGTTCGAAGGAATAGAAGCTGCGAAGACAGGGAACGAAATAGTACAAGGCAAGAAAATGTGAGTAGAAGTCATAGTAGGGAAAGACATAGGACATCAGATCCAAGTGGTCAGATACAATCTGACAATTCTAATAATCAAAATTTTGTGCAGTAAACTTTCTGAATTACAAGTTAGGCCATTGCTATTATGAAAAACCTTCTGAATTTATTTCTTTAGATGAGGATAAAATTATTGACTCTATTAATTTAATTTATATAAATGCTTTGGCCAAAAATAAAATGATTAAAATTATGATAGATACTGGTTCAGAAAGTACTTTAGTCTCGGAGAATTTTATTTTTAATACATTAAAACTATCAGATATAATAAAGATTCCAAAAATTAAAATTATTGGTGCAAATAATAAGAAGTTGGGTGAAATTGATAAACTAGCCAATTTTAAAATTAATATTCTTAATAAAGAAATTAATATGCAAGGATTTATTGTCAAGGATTTATGTGTTGATATATTAATGGGAAATGATGAATTGGAAAAGAAGAAAGTAAAGATAGATTTTGAAGAAAAAATGGTAACTTTGGAAGGGCAAATAATTAAATTTATGCAGAAAGATGAGGTGGAAGAAGGAATAAGAGTTGATAGGATATTATTAAAAGAAAATAATGATGTTTATGAAGAAGAAATGTATTTTGATGATAGGGAAATGTCCCAAAAGAATGTAAAGAATAATGGTAGTGAATATTTAAGGAATGGAAATTTTAAGCAGATGGATGCCTACGAGGCGGAGTGCGTAAAATTGGAAGCAAGGAATAATGAGTACATATTGAAGAATAATGTGATTTGTAAAGAAGAAGATATGATGAAAGTTTTAAATTGCCCTGAAGAATATAAATCAATAGTCATTTCCATATTGCAGCAACACAAGGGACTTGTCAATAAAGAAAATAGAATTGCACAAAATTATATCCATACTATAAAAGTTAAAGAAGAAAAAGATTTTAAAACAAAATCATACCCAATACCATATAAATACAGAGAAGAAGTAAACAAAACAATTAATAATATGTTAGAAGATGGGATCATTGAGAAGGCAGACACACGTTTTATTAACCCCATAGTAGTAGTACGAAAAAGATCAGGTGAAATCAGGTTATGTTTAGATGCAAGGAATATTAACAAGATTACTGAAAAGCAATTTGAAGCACCAATGAGTATAGATGGAATATTAGGAAGAATTACAGGAATGTCATTTTTCACTAAAATCGATTTACAGCATAGTTTCTGGTTAATACCTCTAGAAAGAAAAAGTAGACAGTATACAGGATTTCAGATAGATGGAGTAGTATATCAATTCAAAGTAGTACCATTTGGACTTCAATCATCTTGCAGTGCTCTATGTAGATGTCTTCATGATATTTTGGATCAATATGAACATTTTGTAATTCACTACATTGATGATATATTAATTTTTTCTAAAACGGCTGAAGATCATGAGAAACACCTAAAAATTATAATAAATAGATTAGACAAAGTTGGACTAAATAATGCTACATATTTTAACAACCAAAAATTTCGGACATTTTGTGAGAAAAAGGGAATCAACATTCATTTTACAAGTATCAGACATCCTCAGGCAAATCCTGAAGAAAGATATATTAAAGAAGTTATAAAATATTTAAGGATACTGTGCCAAAATCAACACGAAACTTGGCAGCAACATATACCACAAGTAGAGTATTTTTTAAATAATACACATAATTTGAATACAGAGGAAGTACCAGAATATTTAATGTTTGGCCATATAGGAAACAGAAAGTGGATTAGTGAATATAATCAGGATATGTTAGAACAAGTAATGCAGAAAGTGAATAACCGAATTAGGAGGAAAGCTGAAAAATATATCAGAAGACAAAATCGAAATATAAAAAAACCAATCACATTTCAAAAAGGAGACCTAGTGTTAATTCGTTCACTTAGAAAAAGTAATGTTAAAGAAAATCGCTGTAAGAAATTACAACCAATGTTTGAAGGTCCATATACAATTGAAAATCAGAATGGACTAAATAGTTATGTGTTAATAGATGCAGAGAACAGACTAAGAGGCATATTTCATATCAACGATATTTTTCAATATCATGAAGAGATTGAATAATGTTTTCTATACCTTTAACACAAATATAATAACACTAATAACTTACTGATAGATCCATTTCATAGATAGATGGTAGATTTCTTTGTTGTGAATAAATTTGACATCATACTTGTTGAATTTTGTACATATGGAAATTGTTTGGTACCCTAAAAATCATAATTTGGGGTTAGATACAGAATTGATTGTGTAAATGTCTTTATAAAAAGTGTAAAACTTACCAATTCATATGGATGAAAGCCTGTTGAATGGAAATAATTCCTAGATTTTGTCTATAAATAAACAGAACACAATATAGATTATATTTTTAATTAAGGTTATATTTTATTCTCTGATATAGCATCCATTGCTTCATTTGACATGACAGTTTGACCATAGAATAGCCGAACTGTGCTCCGTTGTTCTCTGCTTTGACATAGACAGCGAACAGGGATGTATTTAACACATTTTAAATAAAAAAAAAAAAAAAATTTTGATTTATTAAATTTAATAAGGTATGAGAAAATTAATATTTAAAAAAATAATAAGTAAATTATTTATTTTAAATATTATTTTGGGGTATTGTGACGATTGGGGTTTATAGAAAATAATTTATAAGTTATATACTACATAATATTAGATATAAAAAAGTATTTGATTATTTTAAATAAGTTATATACTAGAGAATTTTATAAAAATATATTTATGTGAGGGCATTTTAAGAAATTAGCATATAATAATTGTAAAAAGTTGTATTTTAGTAGTTATGATTTTGTACATATTTTTAAGTGAGCCATGTGACTAGGCAACACACTATACCCTCCATTCCTAAGTGTCATTTTAAGAATTTTACGAATATAAGTGGGGTTATAGTTGTTTAAAATGTATAGTTTATTAAATTAGAATGTTAAGTTACTAATTTAATTATATATTCTGATCTGAAAAGCCTAAATGTAAACAAAATTATTAATAGAAAAGAATGGAATTCTCTGGATCACCGGAGATGGCCATGTTTGCGAAATGGTTTGTTCCAGAAAATTCAGACAAGTATTTAATAGAACTAAATAGAACATGATTTCTTATCAGATGGTTCTGGAACATCCAAAAGATATAAATACCCGTGATTTGGATTCAAGATGGAAGTTTTTAGTCAGAAGTCAAGCAGTTTATTATGAAAGTTAGTAGATTAGTTAGTGAAGTCAATTGTTCACAGTTTTAGTAAGTCAGTCAAGCAGTTTAATAAGAAATATGAAAGTTAGTTGGAGTTAGTCCAATTGTTTAATATAGTGAGTTAAATGAAAATTAAAAATTATGCATATATTTAATGCACATTTATAATTATACACAAATAATTATTGAAGATTATAAAAGTATATTAGAAGAATATTGGATGGACATTGGAAGGAATTAAAATTATATTATGATTGGAGATTAGTATAAATCAACTTATAATAATTGGATATTGGTATATTGAAAAGAAGAATAAATATAAATGGTGTGCTGGTTTGCTTGGTGGTGTAGAAATGCTGGTAAAGAAAAATATATCTTAAATTGGTAGAAGCTGATAATTGGAAAAAGAAATTTCACAAAAACAAGGATAACCCAAGTACGAAGACATTCAGTGGTGATTAGAATATATATAGTGGAAAACAGTTCATTTAGGCATTCAGTGAAAGAAAGGTACAAAATTTTGTTAATATAATTTAGTTAGTGTTATAACAATTTCAATTTTGAAGATAGTTTGTTTAAATTTAACATTGTCTATAGAATTTAATTAGTTTTATAAGAATATCAATTTAAAGATAGTTTATTTTACATTTACATTGGCTAGGTTAGATATATATGTGTGTTTCATAATAGTTATAATAAAGATAATTTAAAAAAGTACTTACAAGCTAATTCTTTGAGAACCGCGATAAAAACCCTATATCTTATATTATTAAAAATACTCATTGCTCATCATTCAAACAAAAAACACATCATAACAATATATATATATATATATATATATATATATATATATATATATATATATATATATATATATATATATATATATATATATATATATATATAGCCCAGAGCCCAGAGCCGCCAGCCGCCACCACATTTTAGAGTGGTGGAGGACGCATAAGACTGAATATCCGAGTTTATCGAAGATGGCCCGTAATTTTCTTTCAATACCTGCAACTTCAGTACCTGCTGAGAGATTATTTTCTAAAGCATCGTTAGTAATTAGAAAACATAGAAATAGGTTAAGTGATGAGTCAGCCAGATGATTACTTTGTATTAATTCTTGGTCAAAGGAATTAATATAAAGTAACAGTAAATTGTGCACTGTGTTGTATTTTATTTTTTATTTAAATTAATGGAAAATTATATAACTCTTTTATTCCATTTCATATAAGGTGAGGGTCCATCAATCCCTTTCTAGACAGATAATGTTCTTTAAAATGTACTCAAGTTTATGTCATGAATTTGGTTATTTTGTTTTTTAACCATGTTTGTGCATACGTAAGCTTGTTAAAAGCAAACGTTTATTAAGAAACAGATTGACTCCCGTGGGACATGGTAGATAGCTCAGTTAGTTAGAGCATAGGCACGGATCGCTTAGATAGTGGGTTCAAACCCCACCCAGTATCAGTTGTTTACACATTTATTAATTTGTTTGGTCTTTTTATGGCTATGTTATTTCAAGCTTAAAATGTACCTACTGTGTTACGTTGTTCTAAGATCTAAAGTAACGTTTAGTAAATAGCAATAGGCTAATGGGTATTTGCGAGACTTGCAAGACTCTTGCTGCAAGACCAAGACCAAGACCAAGACTGGGAGCGCAATACCAAGACCAAGACCAAGACCAGGTATATTGGTGCACGACCAAGACCAAGACTGTCTAAGTCTCGTCTTGTTCTTGCATTTGGGCAACACTACGCACTAATACCGGACACCAAACAGTTCCGCAATATTCCAGAACTGGACGAATGTACAGTTTATACAGATGAACTGAGCTCATAAATCACACTTTCGCAAACGTTTTATTTAGTAGATATAATTTACTGTTAGCTTTTTTAGAAATATGCAAAATATGTTCCGACCCACTTGGATTGTTATTAATTATAACACCTAGATCATTATGCGATTTCACTGTTTTAACACGCGCCAATTAATAGAGTAAGGAAGACACGGATTATTTTTACTCATGTGAAGAATTACACATTTGCCCACATTAAGAAGCAGCATCCAAGTAGAGTACCATTATGATATGCAATCAAGGTCATCTTGTAGTAACTGGAAATTTACGAAGGGATCGGAAAATAGCTTCGTCTCATCTGCATAGAAAGCTTTGTTGCATTTAATGTGAAATTGTAGATCACTTGAGAATGCTATGAATAAAAGTGGGCCCAAAACTGATCCTTGCGGTACCCCACTTAAAACCGTTCTCTCAACTGAGAAAGAGTCCCCAACTCTAACACAAAACTTTCTATCTGTTAAATACACGTCGATCCATTTCAATAATTGACCACTGATACCAAGGTGTTCCAATTTATGTAATAGTCTTCGCTTTGGAACTCGATCAAAAGCTTTAGCAAAATCGAGGTAAATAATGTCTACCGGGGCTTTTCTGCCTAATGCTCTTGACCATTCATTGACACACCAGAGAAGATTTATCATTGTAGAACGTCTTGGTGAACACGCTGCTGTTCTGGTATAACCAGTTCATTTTGCAGAAAATCAGAAATTGTCTCGGCAATAATAAATTCCATTATCTTAAATATTATAGGTGTTAAGCTGATAGGACGATAGTTATTAGGATTCAATTTGTTCCCTTTTTTAAAAATCGGTGTTACAGATGCGGTTTTCCATATAGGAGGCAAAATAGGTGTGGTGAACGATAAGGACATAATCACATATAGTGGGTAAGCTAAAGCATCAGAATATTTCTTTAAAAATAAAGAAGATATTAAGTCGAGACCAGGAGACGAATTATTTTTTAGGCTGATGTTTAACTTTTTCAGAAGTAATGATTATATTTTCAAGAGAAGAAGAAACTCGTGACGAAGTAATATTAGGCAACTGATGATTAGTGGGTTCGACAGAGAAAACCTTAGAGAAAGTACTGGTGAGGACTTCGGCATTCTCATAGTTATTTTGGGATATATCCCCATTATCATTTTCCAGTAGTAAAGGTATAGAAACTTTTGTTGTCAACGTAGATCTAATATACGTGTACAATTTTATACAGTTATTACTAATGGCTTTAGTTCTCGTCCGAAACAAAAGAACGATTACACAAGTAGTTTCGATGTCATTCATTGGAAAACTGGAAGACACCGATTTTTTGTCGCCACGACAAAAATCGAAAGTGGAGTGCTAGCTTTACAGACCTTCTAGGTTTAATACAAACAATTTAGATAATTTACGAGATCCTCTAATAATATCATAAAGAAATATATATTGAAAATAAAGTTTATTATTTCGCGTATAACTGGGGGAGTTTCATTTAATAAAGACTCACTTCAGTATCTGTAAACAAAATAAGATGTTTATTCAAATATGAACACACATTTTATAACAGCTGGAAACAAAATAAAGAAAAAAAAACATTTAAAGCTTCTATTCAAACTTGTTATCTCTTATCATATTTAAAAAAATAAGCAAATCAACAATTACCAATTATAAAAGACTCTTTGAAGTATTTATTTCACCTGTTTGTCAAAACCGTGTCTTATGTCACAGTCGACATCCATTCAGTAGCGTTACCGTTGAGTAGAACTGGTGCTTCAATTAAAAATTAATGACGAAAGCAACTTGAAGTCGTGATTCTACATATTCCTCCCTCAGGGAACTATTCTAGAATGACTAAAACAAATGGAAATAATTGAATAAAATTTTTCAGTGCATACCTTTTGATGCCGGAGTTAGTTTAATTATATAAAAGAAGTTTAGTTCGGATTTTATGTGTCTAGTGTCGATTTTATAATTGAATTGCAAATATTTTTGAAGCGAAGCTTTTATACTGGCCATGTATTTTTTCCCTCTACAGTGAAATGCTGAGGCGAGCGTCACGAAACTAGCGCAACAAGATGGCGTCGTCACGTGTAGAGTCATAGAAAATCGGTACACCCGATTCACTACTCTCGATTAATTTGTTTCTAGTCATCATATATTTACTCTAAGGAGGTTTCAATTAAGTTAAACTAACAAAATATAGACATTAAATGAAAAGTAAAAAATTAAAAATATATCTGTCAATAAAAAATTCGATTCCTAACGTCAAAATTTAATAAAATTCATGAATGTCATCCGATTAATAACAACATTAAAAAATTAAGTCAACTGTATAAACTTTTATAAGATTTCTCGTTTTAAAATAATTTCATATAAATACAATTATTATTTTTAAACATGTTATTTAGCTTATATAATAATTAAATTTACTGTAAAATGATATTTACAGTGAAAGCCTTATAAAGTTGCGTTCACGTCATCATTGTGAACATTTTCAGCGTTGTCAGATGGTTCATGAAGTATAAAAATTAACAGAAAAGAACTGAAGTAAACAAAAAAGGTGAAGGTAGCAAATTTCACATTATATTAAATAAAATTTGAAAATGAGTGTTTTTTTTTTTATTTGTTTTTTGTTAATTACATTCATAAAGAGATTTCACAAAATGAGGAATTTCACAATAAAAGTGGTAAGGTTATTACTGAGTTACCAAACAATAAATATATTTAAAATAAAACCACAAGCAATAAAATAAAATATTTTTAATAATGAACCTATTTCCAAAGACAAAACATGACATTAAAAAAACAACATCAACGAACTAAACATTTTCTGAATCTGATTCCACATTAGTGTCACTCTCCACTATTAACATTTATTAGGTACTATTGGACTAATTTCTTGATGATCAAATATTATTTCTTTCTCATACCATTTAAATATTTCTCTTTCAGTATGATTGATAGAGTTTTTTCACATATCAGGAGTAATCATGTAAAGTGCCTCATGCCACATGTTTGGGCAGTTATTAGCCCTGTTACCATATCTACCAATGTGCCTATTGTAATAATTTTTTGCTATGCCCCAAAATAATTTAATAGGGTTAAAGATACAATGATAAGGAGGAAGACGTAAAACTTTGTGTCCATGCCGTTCTGTTATATCGTCCACTATAAACTTAGTTTGTGGTTTTGAACATTATATGGGAATAGAGAATATTTTTTTCTATCATCCACTCCTCAATAACACTTTTTGACCATCCTGTATTCGGAGTTTTATGCAATAACATACTGTGATAAGATGCATTATCAAGTACAATTATAGAAGAATTCTCTAGGTTTTGCAGCAACTGATATTCAAATCATTTCAAGAAATTTGCCTGGTTCATTCCCCATGATAATCACTAAGTTGAGTGTTTGAACAAAATATTGCTTCAGCACCCTCTATAAATCCGGTTTCATTTCCAGCATGGAGTATAATATATCTGCAATGATATTATTTAAATGTTCTTATAACAACTTATAATAATACAACAAACCTTTTGCCATCTATTTTAGTGGTTTTAACACTCTTTATATTGGCCAAGAATGACCAATGATCCCATTTTAAAATATCCAAGTTTCATCGAGAAACACGAATTGATATGTACCTTTATCCTTCGCTTCTTTATAAGTTCTCAAGAATTGTACTCTTTTACAAACAACGTTGGGTAATTCCATAAGTCCTCATCGTGAATTATCCTTCATCCACTCAAACCCAAGTTCTTTGAGCAATCTTTTTAAAGAAGTGGTAATTAAATAATTCTTTATCTTCAGTTGGGACCACAATGATCGAATCGTTACGTGCTGTTCTAAAAGCATACAGAAATAAAATTATGTTTAATGTATATTTGTTATAATCATACTTACTTCTCTGGTAAATATTGTAAATGGTATCACGAATAGAGCTTGTATTTAAAGTTGTTATATTTGTTACTCGTTTATTAGTGCAACGCTTTTTCTTTGGTGACTCGAACTGTTCACCTTTTTTCTGCATTTAACATATGCTGCTTACTGTTCTTACACTGATTTTTAAAGCAGCAGCTACACGCTAAAATAATACAAATTTTTGTAAAGTAAAGTAATAATATTTTATTCGCATAGCTCTTGCACAGCGTTTAAGGGTAACAAAGGGCCATTATTATTCCTTCCTTTTTTAAAATAGTTAATTAATGAAGCCACAAGTTCTTTGCGTTGACTATCTAGCTGTTTGGGCATTTTGATAAATACTTAAATAAATTTTTTTTCACAAGATAACCTTAAAAATCGATGAAACCACGAGTACAAAAAGTCACAGAACATTGATTGAAAACTCAAAAAACGACACGGCAACATGACAATATTTCTGGTAGTGACTAATACTCCAATACAATAATAATAATACTGGTGGTTTCTTCATGAATATTTCAACACAAAATTTTACAATGAGGGACGTCTAAATCCAAAAAAGCTATATTGTATATACATTATTTTGTTACAAAAGATTTTTTATTGATCGAGTTATTTTTAGAAGTGATTGTTTAGTGAAGTAACATACACTTTTCTATAGAAATGTAGGCACACATACAAAAGAATTACGACCTTAGTGACGTGCACGCAACTTTATTTGGTTTTTACTTCATTTATATTTTAATATTAATACTTAGTCTGAATTTCACAGATTTGTCATAAGTACACAACATAGGTATGATTTAATAATACCTTAATAGGTGGCGTTACCAGCAAACATAATAATGAATTGAATTTGTTTAAATTATAAAAAATACATAAATAAAAAAATAATTTTATTTAATTTTAAATATATTATTTAAATTTTAAAAATACAGAAAACATAGTATGGAGTTACGCGCTAGTCTACAGTACCGCCGACTATTCCACTTTTTTTTTAATTTTTAACATCGTAAAGAAACTACACGTAAAATAAGGGAATGCCTTGAACACCTAAAAATATTCAGGATATTAAGGCTTACCAACATTAAAAAACAATTTAAGTTAAATAATACAGGAACAGAAATTTTCTATTTTTTGCACTGCTAAATTGTTTAATTACGTGCTCGTAATCTAGCTTGAATGCTATATCAGCCTCGATAGACAAAATTGCGACCGCAGAAAGTCTTTCCTGTGACATCTTACTCCTTTAATAATTCTTAATGAGTTTTAATTTTGAGAAACTCCTTGCAGCGAAGGCTGTGCTAATTGATATTGTTAATAATATTCAATATTCTAATGACGATGTAAATATTTCTTTTAAGTTTTTATCTGTAATATATTAAAGCAACTGTTTTACGTCTGTTATAAAGTTAAGTAAATTAGGGATCATTATTTGTAATTTTTTGTATAAGTCGTAAGGTTGAAAGTCACTGCTCTAAACCACTCGTAGGATTGTGTGTAAGTTTTGACAATTTTTTAATATTTGTTCGTATGGAATATTTTTTAATTTAATTATATCATACAGAAAACCGAAATTTTCATAATGTTGATTTAAAGCCATAAATCTCAAATCCGTATTGGTAATAATTGAATCAAGCATAGTGTTAAAAAAATTGCTTCATACCGGCTTTTAGGGCACTGTATAGGTTGATTTTCGCCCTCATAATCAAAGACTCTTTTCTTTTTCGTTACTCTTTTGTACGCTGTTGTTTTACGAACAGGGAATACCCTATTTTGTTTTGGGCAGCGACGTGCAACGAAAATTCTTCGCTAGCGATAGAAACGCAATTTCAGGGGAATACCCTTTTTTAGGCCAGCGGTGACGTGCATTGCAGCATTCACGCAAGCACTTTTTTCGGCGCGTTTATGGCTTAGGTTTAAGTAATACATAAATCTCCATGACGTGAAGCCCCTCAGACCGCGAGGCCGTGGGCTGTGGCTCACGTCGCGCACGTCCTACGCCGCCTCTGAATATAAGCTTTGGGTGACGTATCGAAGAAATGTTATATCAACATCCCAGAAGCACTCTATTTAAATAATGATTAAAAGCAACGACATGATCTTGGTTTTAATGGACAATGATAACAATAACAAAACATAAAAAAAAACAACTTAAATTTAACTTAACCCAAGTACGCAAATAACAAAGAAAAACTACTAAAAATACCTTAATACTCCTGTATTGCCTCCTTTAGCCTCTATAACTGCCTGTATACGTCGGTTCATGCTGTCTAAGAGGTTGCGAATATCATCTTACTGGATGTTTTGCCATTCTTCTTCTAGAGACAAACGAAGTTCGTTAATTAAGGCTGGTACGACTTCGCTACCTCTAATATTTCTACCAAACATCGCGCATTATCTTGCTTTAATAAAAAATCAGCACCATTTTGGGGGCCATTTTTAAGAGGGATCTGGTTCAGTTCGAGTTCGGGGTCTGAATCTGCCTACTCCCCTTACTCGTGACGTACCAGTATCATGTTCTATATATAAATACAAGAACCGTCAAATGGCACTGAGATCTTAATCTACCTACTGCTCAGTGTCGAGTGACTCGACAGTATATACTTTGTTCGCTGAAGCATTCCCAGCTGTTTAGTAAATTTAATAGTTACTTTTTTACCATATTGGCCAGATAGAGTTTTTAATCAAAATTAATTAATATTTACTTTCATGATTATTCTTCTTTTTCAATTAAAGAAATCTGCAACAGTAAGTTTTATTTCAGCAATTAATAAGGTGCGGTAGGAATTTTTGTATTGTATGTTTCTGATAATTACTTTGTCAAAATATTCTTTAAAGGGATGAACTGCCTTTCATCCATTGCCTCTCTGCCTCTCATTTATTAAGATACAAGAACAAGATAAATAATAGATTTTACGTATTATCTCCTCTATAAGCACATTTATAGGAACATACGAGCTAGCACAAATTTCTTAGCTTTCTTTCGAATAATCACAAACAAGTAATTTATTTAATGAACATTGGAGAGACACAAACTTAATTTAATTCTTTTATTTTTAAACCTCCAGACAGGATCATCCTTTACGCGAACAAATCTATTCAGTGTGAGAACAGAATTCTTCCGGGATTTTATTCGAACATAATTTTAACCAGAACAGCAAATTCGTTTTGTTAATTTATCGTTGACTTCTGGAGTGCTCCCCCATGATCAAAGATTTGGTTTAATTTGAAATTGGACGTAATTGCCTATGAGTCAATTAAAAGAGAATATTTCGTTCATTATACTCAACAGTGCATCAGCATCGTAACGAATAATTAAATTATCTTTGTTTTATTGTGGCTATAATAATTTTGAACCCCTTTTGTTAATTAAACAATTATATATCCTCTTCCTGTAATAAAAAAATATTTATGTATAGTACAGGCCTCAAGATCTTATAATTAATTTTTTCTACTGTTTTTTTTTTACATATTTATCGTGTTCGTGTTAATTGGTCTATAATTTGTAGAATTTTTTTATTGTAAGTAATCATTTTGTTATTGTTTTTTTAGTCATAATTTTTTGTTTTTATTAATTCTTAGCAAAGAGGTCCAATTTGATATTAAGCTACATTGCACACATTATTATATTTTTTAAGTATGTGGCAGTGACAATTTTGAAGTGGGGCTAGATGGCTATAAGTTTTTATTTAAAAAATAATCAAAAAGTCATCGGAAGAAAATTAAATGTTATTATGTCTTAGTACTATTTGGTGGCATCTGTGAAAATGGTGTTTAAAAAAGGAGGTACAACTACGAGATATATCACAGATATAAACATATATTTGGTGGTAAAGACGTAGTATCGTTTGTAAAAATAGGAAGACTAAGATGAGCAGGACATCTGGCAAGATCACAGCAGAACAACCCTCCTAGAAGAATCCTTATGTCACAACCTGTGGGAAGTAGAAGTAGGGGTAGACCAAAACTCAGATAGAGGGATGGTGTAGATGAGGATGGTAGACAAATAGGCGCAGCAAACTGGCAACAGTTGGCAATGGATAGAACTGACTGGCGTAATAGACTTGGGAAGGTCGAGGCTCTTTTATAGGGCTGTAGCACCAATGATGATGATGATGATGTCTTAGTACGAGAAAACGACGCCGAGGAAGAATAAATGTTTACCCCTTTTTCGAACGAACTTCTATTGGATACAAAATGTACAAAGTAGCTAGTATTTTATTACTTAGAAACTCTTACAACACCCGTAGAAGATCCAAAAGTTTACTAAATGAATCAATGAATGCTGCCTAAAAGTATGAAACTTAATCTGATAAAGAATCACTGTACAATCAACGACAGTAGATGGAGTGAATCAGTTAGCATTAGAGAGACTAAGTATATTTTTAAAGTTCGTGTTAATAAGAGATTTAAACTATTTTGGCGTATTATACAGACTTTTGTAAAGAAGTTTCTAGAAGAAGAGTGGCTTGATATACCGGCAGGTATTTGCATGAATGCATTTTCTTCAGAGAGCTCGTCTATAATTTCAAGAATTTTACTCTTGAAATGTCGTTTTTTTTAGGTGGAAATTTTGCTTATCTGGTAAATAAATAAAAATCTGGTAAAAGGCTTTTTGGAAAATCAACGTCTGTATTGGCTTCATCATCTTTCGTCGCCTTTTTTTCTGAGTAATTAATAACGACTTGCTTAAGAGGATTATCTTTTTTGACTTTGGTAACCTTCGAGCTGTGTCATGCTGATTACAAACAAGATGGCGTAGTCGTTTGAACTGTAGATCGCTGTTGGGTAGTTTGAAACTAGAAGAAATGTACCTTCTTTAGATTGCACGTTGGTTGGTTGGACGATAGACTCGGATTATTATTCAACATCTCTGTACATGCTGAGTATGTGATGATGGAATTTCCGGGCATCTTTGGATTGTCTCGGACAAGAAAGACGGTAGAATGTGCATTCATAATTTTTGGTGCAAAATAAGAATATATGCAATAAGAAGAATACCACAGTAGCAGAATGAAGTTCAACACCATAACAACCCGCCTAATAGGTCATATTTATCGTGCAAATAAACTTCGT
The DNA here is from genome assembly GCF_040954645.1 of Diabrotica undecimpunctata. Classification (NCBI taxonomy): domain Eukaryota; kingdom Metazoa; phylum Arthropoda; class Insecta; order Coleoptera; family Chrysomelidae; genus Diabrotica; species Diabrotica undecimpunctata. The sequence continues at coordinate 1,094 of NW_027312543.1, read as the reverse complement.
GGCATGATAATTCAGTATTTCTCTCTGTTATTTTAAAATATGTATAATTAATAGGCAGTTTAATAAGAAACACCATTTTTAAAGTATTTTAAGAACTTTATTTTATAAAAACTCATATTTTTAAAATAATAATGTTAATAATATATTTTCCGTTTTTTAAATACATATTAGGAACACCTGAAGACATTGTTATTGGCTTTATAAAAGAAGACTTTTCGGTTTATTAAATAAGCTTGTATCTAAAGGACCCCACATCTTTCATTTTTAATGTACCTTTACCTCCAGAAGAGACTACATTTACCGTCATCTTGAATCAAAGCGTCTGCTTTCTGATCCTTCGCGTAGACCTGTGTCTCACATTTATAAATCGCCTTATTGGTAATAAAATCGATAAAAACCTCGAGAATATCATATATTTTGTGAGGATTCGGTTCTAATTTTACTTATCATTTCGTCAATTTATCATGGAACTCTCGAAATAAATGCGAGCTGGAAAAAATACTGTGTAATGTTGAAAGATGAGATATCTTCTCGATATTGAGTATAAAAACGCGTTGAGAAAATAAAATATACGAGAGGTGAAAGATAGCAAATGTTTTATGAAAGTATCAGTATAGACTTTCTGCTATTAAATATATTATTTCTTTGGAACATGTATAGCAGCAAAGAGATAAATTTTTAGCTTGAAAGAAATAATAATATAATCATATACAAAGGACATTAAATTGTGAGGTTTTTGTGTCAGAAAACAAAAAAATAAGTTAGGAATTGGTTGTTATGTATATGTATATGCAATAACCCCCCAAAAATATACCCATGACTTGGTTGATAGTTCCTAATAATCGATAGTCTTTCTAGCGGTATATTTGAATATTGTTTTTACGAGATTAAACCAATAAAAAATTAAGTTAATTCACAATAAGGGCGTAGAAATAACAGTTTTGATATTAAACGTAATATTATAATACGATTTTCACTGACTGAGTTAACGACATTTTAGACAAGAGTCTTAAGTAATAGACATAACTAATCTAATTTTATATTAATAACTCTTTATATATAAAATACCTTATAGAGACTCTGAGATAGCGCGT
>NW_027312542.1:0-28499 GCF_040954645.1 Diabrotica undecimpunctata | reverse complement strand
ACGCGCTATCTCAGAGTGAGATTGGTATGGTATTGATACAAGCATGATATTTAGGGTGGCTGTAACTAAAATTAAAATAGCTTTGATGGTAACCAACGATCTAAAACGACATGGTACGTGAAGAAGAAATATTAGGATTAATAACTTCTATTTCTACGTTTGTGACCCGTTAGTTTAATTCTGTGGAAGTGGAAAATTATTATAAATCAAACAAAAAATGATGTGTACAATCGAAAAAGATAACTTTATAAATCAAATATAATACAAAATAACAAATTTTAATATTGATGAATGTTTTTAAAATTTGGTTAGAAACAAAATAAAATAAAAGGATTTATTATTAAAAAAGGTTCAAAATTAATTATAACAAAAAGAAGGCCATAACAAGTATAGAAAAAGTAATGTAAAAACATTGGCTAAAGGAGAATAAAAACTTCATGAAAGTATCGATTTAAAAATGCTCAAAATAAATTAATCTACGTGATAAGAGCCGGTAGTCAGGTTTATAATGTAAAACACTATAATATAGACATAACGTTTATTAAACATTATCCCAAATTTTTGGCTTCAATTCTAAATCACATTTTCTATAATTTATCAACTATAAATCAATCACCACCCTAATGTAACACGTAATGTTCTTATTATTCAGTAGAGAAACCACAATTGACCTGTCAATATTAAAAATTGCTAACTGTCCTGAAGCGATTCTTTATTAAAATGAAAGTAATATAAAAGTATTACGTGTGGTACTTAACTAAAACTCAATTAAAAATTATTAAATGGTCCTGGTAGTATATTCCGCAAACTACATTATGTACTAGAGTTTACTGTAACCAAGGTGTTGACCTATTTACAACAAGAATGATAATGATTATCGACTATTTTTAGCTATAGTAAAAATATTTTTTTTATAATTAGTAGATATTTTCTGGCCAAAAAATTCTAAAATTCGTTATTATCTTACTAAGCATTTTTTAGGAATTATTAAAAAGTCGTATAATTACAGAAAATACAGTAATACTCACTAGCTGTTTCATGGTGTTTAGATTTTGCAAAACACAATGTGTTTTCAAGAATGTTGACGGATTCAGTAAGAAAAGGTTTATATATATTTATAAAATATTCATTGGCGTACATGAGATTAGAAAAAAAAATAATAAAATTAATTTTTAAAATTTTCATAAAGCACAACTGTACAATACTCGATAGTACACGTGTTTCAAGATGTGTACTATCGAGTCATCAAAATGGTAAATGGAGCACGCCATGCAGGTATCGTTCTTTCGATTGAAAGGTTAGTCACTCCCACATGAAAATAGATAACACAATCTAATATTTAAAGAAAGTAAGATAATGTAAAACACTTTTAAGCACTCTTGACTAATTTTTTAACCCTCACAGAAGAGTAATTTCAGAAATATAATAATTAAACAAACAAGGTCATTAAAATGTAGAGAACGAGCAGGTAAATATGTATTTATTTAAAATAAGGATGCAAATATAAAGTATGAAGACTTACAGAGTTGGAATAAAATTACGTTGACATAATATTAATGTGAAAAACTTTTTTCAAAGTAAATAAATCACAATAGTGCCCTGATCATTAAAACAGCAATATCTGTCTTCTAGTATATGATCACACCAATATTTGTAATAATTAAGATAATGTAATGTCATTTTTCTTAGTATCTGAATAAATAACAGAGATACAAACTGGGCAGGATATAAAGAGTCAGTAGAAATCTAGGGGAAAGTATAAACTTGTTTAAAGGCGTAGAGGCCATCCATTCGGCAACAAAAATGGTAAGCTAAGCTGTTATGGCGTCTTACCAGGTCTCTGTTCGGATAAAAACAAGAAAGAATACGGAGAGTCTGGTGAAACCATGGCTTAGAGAATCTAAGGGCGATATTGCAATAGCTAATTAACAACGCCAAAATAACCAAGAGTGAGATGCCTACTAGCTATACTATATATACTATATATAGATGCCTACTAGAGCTATAAGCTAACTATGTCCAGTAAATGAATTCGGAAAGCCAAAAGGAATTCATGGAGAGAATGTTGCGGGAAGATTACAGGTATCCCAGTCTGCTGTCGATTTATTAAGTCCTACCACAGAAGGGTGCTACTATTAGAGAAGTAGGTTTCCTAAAGAAGGCTAATGGCAAATTTACGGAGACCAACGAGGAAAGTCTTAGAGAACTCCTAAGCGCACACATTTTGGCCTCAATAATTCTAAATAATGCAGATTGATGAAACAACATAGACCGAAGACCGACTAGGCCCAGTTCTAGAGATTTAAAAATAGCCACATTAATTACAAGAAAAGGAGAATTAGGTGAGCTATGAATGCATTTCATTTATATAAGTCTTCAGCGATAGTTGGTATATATCCGATATTTTTTCATAATAATTGAAAGTATTGGTAGCATACACCTGCAATTTCCTCAAAGCTAGTTTAGAATGAACATCGTACCGGAAATATTGCAAAAGGTTAAAGTCATATACTTGCCAAAGGTCTGAACAAGTACATAAGAGACAAAGTGGTAAAAGATAATTCTCTAAGCCAACGTTAATATGCATACCAACCTGATAAATAAACGGACTCAGCATTGGACGATCTAAATAGGCTTATCTTAAAGTCAATAAAGGACAAGGAGATAGCAATGGTCGCTTTTTAAGATATTGAAGGAACATTTAATATTGATACCACCAATTTTTTGGTTAAAGCAATGAGTAGACGAGGCACATCTGTTATAATATGCAGATGGATATGGACATACCTGGAGAATCGAACAGTAATATTCACTATTGGTAAAGCAACCACCAAGTTGAGGCTGTCCAAAAGGAGGAGTTCAGTCTCGTATACTTTGGATAACCTTGGTGGATGATCTTCTAAAAAATCTGCCCAGAAAAGACTTTTGCTGTCTGGGATACGCTAACGATATTGCAATCGGCATCAGGGGCAAATTCGCCCAGGTTGTATCTGGGAGAATAGAAGCAGCCCTAAAAACAGTTTATAACTAAACATACTAATAGTCAACGCTTAAAAACACAAATCCACAACTTCACAAAAAAAGACAGAAGCATTACCAGACAGAAGGCCTAAAACCACTGGTGCTGGTAGGGACAGATATTATATTTGCTAAAGAAATAAAATATCTGGGCATATATTTTGATCATAAGCTTACATGGCATACTCACATACCAACCACACAGAAAGCTACTATGTCTTTGGGCAGATGTAGAAGAATGTGCTATAAGAATCGGACAAGCTATGAGTATGTGACGAGGTGGACAAAGAAGCTACGTAAACCTACAACCGCAATAGAGCGTAGTCCTGTTGAATCTATCATCATTTCATATCTTTATACAGGGCGAAGCCATATATGTGACGCACAGATTAATACATAGTCAGCAACACATAAGTCAGACGTATAGCGCTGAGAATAGAAAGCTAATCGAGGATCAGATACTTCTTCTAAATGTGCATATCTTCTAGAGATGTTGGCGACCACAATGACCCTTCAATTCTATTCACAGCATCTCTAAATAGATCAGCTGACGTTAGACCAGTCCATTTTCTAAGATTGGCCAGCCAGGATATACGTCTACGTCCAGGGCCTCACTTACCCTCAATCTTGCCCTGTAGAATCAACTGTAGAAGTCGGTATCATTGCTCATGATGTGGCCGAAGTAAGCCAATTTTCTGTTTTTTATTTTTTTGTTTTTCTGTTTTTTTTTTGTTTTTTTTTTGTTTTTTTTTGTTTTTTTTTATCAAATACTGTAATTGGGCAACCCATCAATGTAACTACGAGATATAGCTTTGACAAGGTATACTCATAGAAGCGGTAGCTACCTGGTATACTGACGGCTTAAAAATATCGCAGGGTGTAGGACCCGATATACTAGGGACAAAGCACGAGATATATTTTCCGTTAAGTCTATCTAAGAATGTCTTAATATTCCAGACGAATATAATGACAATCCGTCACCGTTTAGGTACTTAATTCTGTAGATGTCTATTCTAAGCTAGTATGGGATTTTTTTAGGTACGCTTTAATAAACTAGGAGACCATAGCGATGTTACGGTAGCCGGGGTACAGGGGCATGCGAGTCATACCAGCAAAGAAAAAGTAGATGAAATAGTCAAACAAGGCTTTAATACTATTCTTTAGGCCGGAACCGTTTTGCGGTATTGCAAAGACAGAAACAAGAATGACTACTAAGAAGAGGGTAGCTCTTAAATCTCTAAAATGGTGTAGGAAATCACCAGGCAAAAAGATGCGAAACAGTTCATTATAGAACATTCGCCAAAATGTACGGCAGAACTGATAAGCAAAGACAGAAAATCAGTCAAAACCATAGTAGGTCTGGTAGCTGAAGAAAATCCACCAAAAAAGAGCTACATGAAAGGTACAGTCTCGGAGTTATTAAAATTTGAATAAGGGTCAGGCTAGAGGGGTTAGAGGACCACAATATATTTGAAAAGGTCACAGTGGAATAGGCCAAAAGCCACCTTATTGTATCTACCTAGTATCTGAATACGTTTTGCTTTTGTAAGCAGTACAAGTATTAAACGTATATGTGTTGTGTCCATTTTATCAAAAATTTTCCATAAACAGAACGTCTTAGTAATATTGTAAGCCCGTCGTCCAAATATGGCTAAACAATTTATATTTTATATGCTATAAATATTGTGACATAATTTGTAGAGTATATAAATTGGTAATTATAAAATGTAAAAAGATGACAAGAAAAAATAGAGTATATTTGGTCTAGTGAAACTTTTTGTAGATTTTTTATGTTAGGTATATTAAATATTGTATTCACTACTTGATATTTGTATTACAAATATTTTAACTAAAAAATAAAATAACAAAAACAAAAACGAATAATTGTTTAATATCAAAGTTAGACTTAAAGTTTACATAAAACTACAATTTTTTTACATCTGGTCAAAAAAAGTCTAGACACACACTAACTTTTTTCTGCAACTACCAAAACTTTGCGCATAATTTCTGAAGCAACAACGAATACAATTGGCAAAAATCTTCATCTTATTACGCCGTCTCGTTCCAAAAATTAGATATTAGATATTAGATGTTGCATTTTTAGTTTTGGAAATTGCAAAACAGAGGATTTCTGCAAATGAACGATTAATCCAACTCCTCAGATCTACCATTTATGTTGAGTTAACCATACATTCTACCTTTTCTACTGATCTTTTACCCCGTGTTTGTCCTTTTATCGCCGGAAGTAGCTCATATCTATTACCTTTTAATATATTACCTAAGTACTGCATTTTTATTTCTTTGACAACGTTTAATAGTTATTTTTGTTTTTAGTATTTTTGAAATTCGCTGTATATACCTGTATACATATGTTTCAAAAACCTGTATTATCTTTACGGTTTGTGAGTTCTTTATTTAAATTTTCTTTTAACAGAAATATAAGAAGACAAAATTTGTCTTCAAGATCAGTGAGAATTATATATATTATCGTTGGCTAGATAATATTGCGTATCGTAAAACATATTAAGAGAGGGCGTCTGAGGTGGATAGGGCATGTAATGCGGATGGAACAAAATGACCCACCTAGAAAAACACTCCTTGATAGACCCATTAGTCAGAGAAGAAGAGGAAGACCCAGAAAAAGGTTCCTTGATAACATCGATGAAGATATGAGAAATATGCGAAAACGTGCTTGCGGAGAAAGGCGATGGATAGGGACGACTGGAGAGACATTCTTGAGGAGGCTAGGACCCATGCATGGTTGTAAAGCCAGAATGATGATGATAGATAATATTGCCACTAGAATCTTCATTGAGAAACTTGGTGAATAAAAATGACCATTCAATAAATACAACAATATCGCCTTTGAAATCGAACGTTGGTTTTAAAGTCCATCTAAAAAAAGGTGTGGACTTGCGAAAGAAGAAAAAAGTGGAGTGTGGGGGTGCATATATATCTAATTTTTCTGTTCTCCTTTCTGAAAGCCGTGTTTTATATTTCGGTAGTATTAGATCAGACCCTTGGGTCCCTGACATGATGATGTTATATATTGGAATTAAAAAACGAAGTAATCGCAGAACAGCTGTCTCTGTATTAAGAGTTAGTTGTGGTGCGACTGTCTGATGATTTACTGATCAAATATGGTATGAGCTTTCACGGGTACGTTTATTTTGTGTTTGAGCGTGTACGTGCGAGTATATGACTGTGTGACTATGTGTAATGTTCGGTACAAAAATCTACAGTGAGTGGTTTATTTACAGCCCTATGTCATGGCCTTAATTGATACGCGGGTGTCTATTAGGTCATACCATATTTATCTGTATCGTACGGTCTTTCATACTTATAGGAAGTTCCTTATTAGCCCTTGAGAGGTGCTGTCCCGATGATAAAACTTTATCAGTCTGTTTTAGGTGAAGTACTGAAGAGCTTCGACTCATAATCTCAGACCAGCATGGTACCTATAATTTTACGTGTCGCTTTACTTCCATATATTTCTGTATATATAACTCTGTCATAGATAAAATAAGCAAGATCCTTTATACATACGACATCAGGATCAGTTTCTAACTATACAGAGTAATTTCGTAATTTTTGCCGTTTGTCAAATATTCACCATTATTACCGTTTTTTTCTTTTTGTGTATATTCTATGGCACAACTAAAGAAAAATAAGAATCCGGACCCAGATGGAATACTTGTAGAAATATTAAAGGAGGGGAGTGAAATTATTCTCGAAGAATTGAAACATTTTTCAACGAATTTCTTCTCAGAGAAGAAGTCCCAGATGATTGGAATGAAAGTTTGAGAATACTTCTACTCAAAAAGGGAGATAGGAGAGAACTTAAGAACTATAGGCCAATCTTCCTGCTGTCCCAAATATACAAACTGTTTATGAGAGTAATAACTAACAGGTTAACGTCGAAGCTCAATAGCTATCAACCGGTAAAGCAGGCAGGATTCCGAAAGGGTTACAGTACAGCGAATCATCTTCTTACAGTCAGAACTCTAATAGAGAAAGCCAATGAATATCACTTAAACTTATACATTGGCTTCGTTGATTATGAAAAGAAAAGGCATTCGACTCCATAGAACTTTGCTACTACACTGAACTAAAGCTACAATGAAAATACAAATATATGTGAAAACAAAAGCTATACCAATCAACAGAGGAGTTCGCCAGGGAGATGTTATCTCACCAAAGCTATTCACACTTGAACTGGAAGACGTGTTCAAAGACATTAACTTGTCAGATAAAGGAATAAATGTCAATGGAAGAAAACTGAGTCATTTAAGATACGCTGATGACATTGTAATATTCGCTACAAGTTTTGAAGAACTATAGACTATGATGACGCAACTATTTCAAGCTTGGGAAAAAGTAGGTCTTAAGATGAACTTGGAAAAAACAAAAATAATGACAAATACACCGAACATTCGAGAAATAACGTTGAACGACATAAATTTAGAAACAGTAAACGAATACATCTACCTGGGACAGATAATGAAAGTTAACAAAGAAAATCAAATTGCCGCAATTATCAGAAGAATAAGGTTAGCGTGGGCAGGATTTGGAAAACTGAGTTGGATCTTGAAAAGCACTAAAGTAGAACAATATTTGAAAACCAGAATTTACGATCAGTGTAGCCTCCCTTTACTCACGTATGGTTCACAGACGTGAACACTCACCAAGTCTAATATGGATGAAATAGCAAAAACACAAAGAGCGATGGAAAGATCAATGCTCGGGGTGAGACTTATAGACAAAAAAAAAACAAACAAATGGATTAAAAGCAAAACCAAAGTAAAAGACGCAGGAGAACATGCTGCCAAATTAAAATGAAGATTCGCAAGACAAAATGTCCGACTGAAAGATAAAAGATCGAATCACGCAATACAACAATGAAGACCATGGTTAGAAAAGAGAAGCAGAGGAAGACCACAAATGAGATGGGCTGATGACATTAAGAAGATCGGAGAACAAAACTGGAAGCAAGCGGCGCAAAATAGAAGACACTGGATTGATTTGGGGGAGGCCAATATCCAAAGTTGGATTACTTAAGGCTGAAGACGAAGAAGAAGAAGTATATTTCATCCCTGTTCCTGATTCTGTGAAAGGGGATCGAAACGTTGAGATAAAATAAAAGTGAGTGTCGGAAATTGTACAAGATCTGGGAAATTTATGAATACCTAAATTGTAAGTATAAATCCTTATATGCCTTAGAGAAAGATGTAACGATTGACGAAAGCTTGCTCCTTTACAAAGACATACTTGGTTGGGTTCAATATATCCCAAACAAAAGAGCACGAATTTTGTTTGAATGCATTTTGCACAATATAATTTCTACAGGGGAAGACACGAAATTTGATGAACAATATACAGATCTTTTGGTGTCTGCCCGTATTCTTAAGGTACTAATAAAACCTTTGCAATTGAAAGGTCACTCTTTGACCATCGACAACATTTATATTTCATCTGTGTTAACCTATCTTTTATTAGCATCTCGCACAGATACAAACGGTAAAGATCTCTCTTTACCGTTCTAAGTTCTAAGATCTAAGAAAAAGCTTAAGAATAATGACGTTGTAGCATTTCAGAAGAGAAAAATAGTCAGTGGTAAAATTTAAGGATAAACGGAAGGTTTGCGTTTTGTGGGCAGTTATATGTAAAAATAATTGCAAAGAAACGAAAAGAAAAAAATATAATTTAACCTAAGATTATAAGAACTATATTAAAAAAAATATTTTTCCATGTTCTTGAACTCGCTGAGTGGAATACATTAATACCAAACAAAAAAAAGCCTGGAAAGCATATAGAATTTCGAATGGGATTGGTAACGCAAATAATTTGGATTTATTAAAGTGTAAAAGGAAGACATTATACACTTCCCAGATCCCTTAGACTTAGCAGTTGGCATTTTTCTTTTATTTCTGTTACAGCGAAGAAATCTCATTACACAACTAGAGTATTTGTTGTGTGTAGTAGTAAGGCAAAAGATAAATTTCTAAAAGTTAGGCGCCGGTTAAGATATTACTGACCTTATTGCGAAGTGGGACTTTGTGTGGTTTTACATTTCAAGAAGTATCATACACCAGTTAATTTTTACTTTCGTTTTTTCTTTAAACTTTTATTATAATATACTACAAAACATCTGCTTAACTCTAGTAAATATTTTTTTAATATTACAAAAACCACTTATTCACAAACTTCATTTTCCATCCTACAATTACTCAACGAGATATCTCGAGATAATTCTTTCCTGTATTTTACACAGATTGACCAAAATTTCCGTATTCTGCAAGAAGTGGAGAACAGATATTTTTCTGAGATCTTTTAGAAAACTAATGATTGACGGAGTTAACTTAATCCGGCATTACTCCCACCAAAAAAACGTTTTAACACGCATACCGTCAAATCGACCGTATACATAGTTTTAGTTTTAACTAATAAAAAAACAAACAGTAGAACATAAATATAGACCACAAATATTTTATTTTAAACTTGCGTTTTTCATTTATTGTTTGGCTTTTATAGCATTCACTACAAAGCTGGGAAGTATGTTCTCGGCATATATACTTTTGACATTATACGCATAGAGTTTTCGTTTTTCTGTTCTTTTTCGACAAGCAAAAATGACATCTGCCTGTAACGTCATACTTCTCATAGTTACTGGTAAAGTCAGCATTTGTTGAAGACGTTCAAGTTGCGGTGTAATGAAACTCATTGCTAATGATTTTAAAAGTTTCGGCGAGTACTTTGAGTATTGTTATTTTTATCAGCAATGATATGTATTTCTATTCCAGATATATTTCAGAAGGTACAAAATAGTGTTAGAGCCCATCGGCAACTTTTTTGTGGCACAGAGTAAGTTCCTTTTCCTTCATCAACGATATCAGAACCTCCATTTGTTTTTATTGGTGGCTTGTATACATTGCTACTTTTTGGATCGGTCTCGTCTTTGTAATGCATTGTTGACAAGAATGGAACTATTTTGTTTTGCTTGGGCTTGTAGCCCAAGCGAACAATCGATTAAAACCAATTATCGAAAGTTACATTTCTTCCAATTCCAGAAATTGATTAAATTATTTTTTGTACGACTGAAGAGGCGCCATTGTCAACTTTATAGAGCCCATCTGGTTGAGTGTTCACATACACCTCTAGATTAAAGGTGTAATATGACATGGAATCAAGGGGCACTAATATTTTGATTCAATACTTTGCAGGTTTATTCAGTATATATTGCCGAAATCCGCATTTGCTGCGAAATGACTAATCATTTCATCAATTGTCACAAATTCACTTAGGGCATAATTGGCTTTGCATCGTTCAACAAATCCATCAAAAAATTCTCTTATAGGAGATAGCTTATCGTATTGTTTCCGTTCCTCTCTATCATTAAGATGGTCAAAGCGAAGAGCCCGAAATAAATATTGAAATCAATTAGTTCCCATTGTAAGACGACAAATCTTCATCGCCGGTTCCATCCTGTGCCACAAATCTCTCAAATGTAGGTGTGATGACCGCAAGACTCCAGCAAAATATAGATTTATGCTTTATGCTTTAGTTTCTATCATATTTGTACTGGTGGCATCTCTTTTTCTACTGTAATTTGTCCGAAGCTTTAGAATATATTTGTTTGTGTGTTCAACTATTTCGCTGATGGAGTCTGGAAAAAACAATTGTCAAGCATCAATGACGGTTTTTGCTTCTATGGCTTTTCGAATTACTCCAGAAAACTATGTTTCTGCTCCGGGTCTTTTTTTTGAAGCAGGTACGGGAAATTTATTCCACAACGTCTTTTTGTCAATTCCCACAAAAACACAGACGAATATTTAGATCTTGCTAAGTTTCATTAAAATCTGATAGTTCTTCTCCTTCTGATTGCTCTGAATTAAAGTCGTGATCTTTGTTTTCCAAAACGTCATCTTGGTCTTCAGTCTCAGTCTTTAGTCTATCTCATCGTCGCCCTCAATTTTAGCCCATATGGCTAAAATACGCTTTATTTCTTTCTAGTAAGAAGACATAACCTGCAAATAAAAAAATACTATTACAAATCATCATACATGTGACTATATTTTCCACTAAAATACTTGGCTTAAGAAATGTTTATAAAAAGAACCACACACAGGGTTCACTTACCGTATTATTAACTGTAAACAGCACACCAATATCTAAAACTGTGAAACTGCAACACAAATATCTTTGATACTCATGAACACGCACATAGTCAAATCACCGACTACAAAAATATTAAACTTTATCTCTCAAATGCCAAATGAAAACTGAAATAATATAACGCCGGTCGGTAAGGGGAAAATCGCTTAGAGCATTCCAAAAAGGTCAGTACCACCACCACTGTACAAGCGGCGTCATTTTAAAATTTATCACGGCTCGGTCCTTTCGACTGACACGCGTGTAGTCCCGGGTTAAGGAACGCAAAGAAATAAAATTGATAAAGTTTGTGAAATATGAAAAAGAAGACATTGCATGTCATTATCAAAGACACAAAATGTTCTAATCTGAATAAACACATTGACTTATACCTGATACAGCTGATAACAGCTACTTTTTGACCATCCTTATTTATAATTCTAATAATTATTAAATTTTGTTGTAAAATTTAGATCGTGATGAAAGATTTAATATCTTTTAGGTCCGGTTGGTCGAACGCTAATCAAAACTTGATTGTATTCAAATATTAAATTAAAATCAAATACGTCACATTTTGAGGTTATGTTGACTGATTCATTTTATTCAATTTTATTATTCTGCGTTTTAATTTAAAATAAACCATAATTAAACTCCTTTTGATTTTAATTTCATGTTTTATTTACAAATCAACAATAATAATAATATGCAATTTTTAATAATTTTGATAGCTGCTGTGTCCTATTTGCTTGTAAGTAAATATTTGATTACAATCAAGTTTTGATTAGCGTTCGAACAGCCGGCCCTAAATAACACAGCAGCCTATTAAATATTGAACTGTGCACAAATAATATATAATGATAATAACTATATTTTAAAAATGATTATTAAAATAATACAATTTGGATAATAAATAAAGTTGAAGATACCCAGCACATACTTCTAAAGAGCTCTTTTAGCTACGCTTATGATATATGCAACCTTGAGGTAATCACTTGGTTTATTTTTTTATATACTACCTTTGCTTGTGTATATTAGTCATTACATTTCCTTCAGAATTTCTGGTGTACGTGCTCGTCCTTTTTTTCTACAGAGAGACTATTTTCTTTAGTCACAAAAAATATTGGTAATATTAACCATTAAGTATACCAATTAACATATTTGTTTAGTGATTTGAAGATTCTGAACATATTTTATATTATACTTGGTGTCCCATAATTAACTAGATATTAATAATAAAGAGATAATAAGCACAAAAACAAATATTTGGTTGGCTTAATTGAAATTTAACGAAAACAAACAAATTTAGATAGTTATTTGTCAAATAAATCTTAATAAAAAACCAGACATTTTAATAAGCAATAGATATTATTATCATTTTGAATTCCCATTGGAAGTATGTGATTATCAAATGAAACTTTTAAAAATAAATGGTTTGTAATATTTTATTTGGAGGGTGCACCTTTTATTTAAAGCACCTTATAGTGCTAACGTGAATTATTTTGCCATAAGTGCTACGGTGTTTACTGTGGAATGGCCCCCAAGATCTCCAGGACTAACTCCACTGGACTATTTTTTATAAGGGTATATCAAGAATATAGTATATCGTGAAGATCCCACAAAATGGGATAAAATGAAAACTCGTATTCAAAATGCCTTTGCCAGCGTGCAATCTGAAATGCTACACGACGTTCGACAGTCCTTTATTAACCATATACGACTGTGTCTTGAACATAACGGGGTACATTTTGAACATTTATTAATATAGTTAATAATGAATTTATAAATATAGGTTATCAGTTAGGTAACTTAGTTAGTTAAATATTATTTTGTAATTAATTTTTAGTAGCATATATTTTATTTATTCTTTCATGTTTTAATTTATATTAGGTTAGCATTTTAAACGCTAGGTTACACAACCTTATACCAAAAGAAAGGTTTTAATATTTTCTACAAAATGCAATACTAATATACAGGGTATTCCATTAAAAAAATGAGAACATTTTGTATTTGAAAATAGAGTGATCACACGGTATATTGTATAGGTGGATGTCAAGGGTATTATATTATTTACATCACTTAACTAAAAAGTTTTTGACATATCATTTACATTTTTATTACCTTGAAATCATAATCCACAGCCCTTTATATATTACCGTTTTTGTTAATAAAAGTGAAAATATTGTTCTGAAGCTATTTTCTTGTGGCATTTTAAAGTAATTACTATTTAAATGGGAATAAGCCACAATTAAAGGTTAAATTACGTTTATTGACATTTCAATTTCTACTTCGGAAATCGTTCTTAAAATACAAACATTAGTAAATTTACTAATAATTCTTTATAGTAACATATTAAACAATTGGCATAACATTATAATCTCATTTTCTATCGACATCCATTAAAAAATTCATATTATGCTTAATCTAAACTGACTGGATTAATTTATTTTTCATCGACAATTAAATTAATAACAATAAATCATCTGTCAAACAACTGTCAAAGTGTATAGACGCATTTCAAAGTTTCTCCTTAAAATTTAAATATTTAAATGATTATTCTTAAAGTCTGAACGAGTAGTAAATAGTGAATAGTGGTAAAATCAAAATCCTATTCCATTCCAATTTAAGCAGCCGACGAGTAAAAGACCGATATGTGACAATTTCACCGAAACATTTTAACTTTAATGGTTCAAAAGTGCATTGGTCAATTTGACTTTCCAGTGGCGTAAAAAAAATTAAGGTAACTGTTATTTTTAATCCTTTTATCCACAGAGTCCCACTAGGGCATCTGTTGCATTGATAATAAAAATTTATGTGTAGTGGTTTTGGTATCCAGAACCGCTCACTAAAATGACCTCAACTACTACTCAAATGACCTCACAAAATAACACGATCAATAATACCAAGTCTTATGTTGCTGCCACTTTATCTAAACCTCCACCTCCTACGTTTCCTCATAAAAATCAAGCCATTATCTTACATGCCCTTCCTAATGTCGTTCTATTTGACTCTGAGATAGCGCGTGACATCGTTACCCCAAAAAATATCATCTTTGCGTCTCGAATCTCAAATAACCGCATTTGTATTTATTTAAACTCTGTTAAACTAATCGACGATCTTCTCAGTGCCCACCAAAGTATCATTATTAACTCAACAGTTGTTCCTATCCGAAGACTTATAACACCTGCTAAGCGTATTCTTATATCAAATGTATCTCCCACGATACCTCACAGCACTATCGAAGAAGCTTTAAAAGATATCGGTTTACAGATAATCTCTCCTGTATCATTCGTGAAATGTGGCTCGCTAGGTGATGAATATGCACATATAATGAGCTTCCGAAGAGTGGCGTACGTTATTCCGGATAAAGAAAACTTTTCAGTCCAGACCTCTCTTTTAATAACTCATGACTACACATCATATCGAATATTTGTGTCTACTGACAAATTACAATGTTTTTATGTAAACAAGATGGTCATACTGCTAAAACTTGTACCAATGAACCAATTTTTGTAGCCCAACCCGAACTTCCCTCTCCCACTACATCCGTATCCATGCCCACAAATACAACGATACCCGAATGCACTCCCAATCAAATCAATGCACCATCCACATCTTACCCCGAAACTACAACTAATGTGGCAAAAAGCATCCCCTTAGTTACACAGTTAGCATCACCTCCCGTACAGAGACAGAAACGGGCTATATCCAGTGACAGTAATGCTGGCACCCCTTCTCAACTTTCTCCAGTTCCTACTCCAGAACCAACTATCAATCAAATGCCTCCCCCCTTATCTGTAAAATCTACCACCAATTATTTTAGCCAGCCGCAAAAGAAAAAAAATAAAACAATTGAAACAAAAGAACATAAATTGACACCCATTTCTTATAATGCAGTCCAAGCCATTTATAAAAATAATTTATCCGAACTAACTCTTACTGAAAACCAATTTATAGCTTTCCTAGAAATTACCTACGGCATACCGGACCCACTTAGAGAAGCTCTCAATTTCACTTCCAATATCCAGGGATTGCTTAATGATTTATCTCTTCTTCATTCGCAATCAAAAGAGAGATCCTTTAAAAACCGAATAACAAGATTGCAAAAAAAAATTAAAAGACAGCTTAATCCTGAAGACTCCGACAATTTAAGTGCATCATCCGATTACCTATCTGACGATGAAACTAACGCTCCTATTTCTCAATGCTCTCAACAATCCTTACAGTAGTCCCACACTTATCACATTTAAACATTACATTCAAAATAATTCAATGGAATTGCGATGGTTTCTTTCCTCGCATAGAAAGAATCCAGCAATTAACTTCCGAAGAACAACCTGAAATCATATGCTTACAAGAAACTAACTCAAAAATTACTAAATTTCCTAAACTAAACAATTTTGAAGGATATCATTATATTCGAGCTGACTGCAACAGAGCCAGTGGTGGAACTTCAATTTTTATTTTTAGTGAACTATTTTCTTCGCACCTTCCTCTCACCACCGAACTTGAGGACTCTGAGATAGCGCGTTGGTGTCCTAATAAGATTACTATTTGTAGCGTATACATTCCACCCAATCACTCTCTAAAGGAAATAGAACTTCTTGACCTCATTTATCAGCTCCCTTCTCCCTACATTCTTGTAGGCGATTTCAACGCTCACAACCCTATGTGGGGTTCCAATAGCACGTCAAACAAAGGTAAAACTATTGAAAACGTAATTAATTGTACAGATTCCTGTCTACTAAATACAGGCTCTAGTACACACTTGAATTCTTCATCAGGCACATTTTCTTCTATAGATCTTAGCTTTAGTGATCCAAAATCCGCACCTTTACTAAATTGGAAAGTTGCTGATGATCTTTACGATAGCAATCATTACCCCATATTTATATCCACTGATATCCCCAACTCTAAATAAACTATATCCAGAAGCTACTGGCAACTCAAAAATGCCGACTGGCTAAGCTACACTACCAAAACAGATGCCACCTTACCTTTTCTCACAATATCCAACAATATTGACTACAATTTATCATTAGTCACAAACACGATACTCTCAGCTGCCAATTTGCATATTGGCAAAAATTTTGTTTCACACAAACATAAAAGGGTTCCGTGGTGAAATAATTCTTGCAAAATCTCCGTAGAACAACATAAGGAGGCACTTAGAGATTATCGGAAAAATAAAACACCAGAAAACCTCACAGAATTAAAAAAAGCTAGAGCCAGGTCGCGATTTATTATAAAACAAAGTAAAAAATCGTCATGGAGAAACTATGTATCTTCTATCAATGAAAATACCAGTCCTACTAATCTTTGGAAAAAAATACGACAAATTCAAGGAATCAATACAAATACTAAAATATCTAGTCTAATTTTAAATGATAATGTAATTAGTGACAATCAAGAAATTGGTGAGACCCTAGCCAGTCACTTCGACAAAAAATTTAAAAGCAAAATAAATTGCTCTCAAATCGAGCCAGTAGTCGATGCTTCCTTTCCAAGTTCTTCAGCAACTGTCAAAGATATCGATTACTTAAATTCCCAATTCTCTTACATAGAACTTACTTCGGTTATTAAAACTCTTAAGAACACTGCTTCCGGCCCCGACGATATTTCTTACATTTTTATAAAAAAACTATCTAGTTTGGGTCATCTTAAACTTCTTGAAATGTTTAACTTAATCTGGTCATCTAACAAGTTTCCTAATCAGTGGCAAACCTCAATTGTAATACCCATTAAAAAGCCTAACATATCACGATCATCACCCAGCGCTTATCGACCAATATCTCTAACATGTACCATGTGCAAAATCTTTGAAAAAATGATCAATAATCGTCTTACGTGGTTTTTTAACAAATATAATATAATTCCAAAAGAACAGTCAGGGTTTCGACGTAATCGCTCTACTCAAGACAATCTAATACTTCTCCAAAGTCATATTTCCGATGCCTTCAACAGGAAACAAGAAGTCATTGCAGCAGTGTTTGATATTGAAGGTGCATTTGATACAATTAGCAGGCAATCTATACTGAAGAAACTTTCTCATTATAACATTAAGGGTAACATATTTACTTTTATACAAAATTTCTTAACTTCACGAACATTTAGAGTCTCTGTCAATAACATTTTTTCATCACTACACCATCAAACTGACGGCGTACCACAAGGTTCAATATTAAGCCCCACTCTGTTTAACCTAGCAATAAGCGACTTGTGCTCTGATATAATATACCCTATTAGGCATGTCCTATACGCAGATGACCTGATAATTTACTGCCACGGACGATCTATCTCTACAACTTCCAAGCTTATTCAATCCGCAGTAGATACACTAGTTAAAAAAACAAGCTCCATAGGCCTGTCTTTATCATATACAAAATCAAAAATAATAAAATTTAGTAGACTATCACCCTTCCAATCCCCTAATATTATGATTGAGAGAGCGAATCTTCCAGTAGTCAAGGAATGCAAAATTCTCGGTGTAACGTTTGATTCACGACTCACCTGGAAACAACATATTCTAGAAATAAAAGGTGAAGCAAACAAGAGGCTTAACATTATTAAAACTCTTTCAAACTATCATTGGGGCGCAGATGAGAACTCCCTGCTTAAGATATATAGGTCTATCATTCGTTCCAAACTGGATTATGGTTGTTACATATATATCTCTGCCTCTAAAACACACCTTAACCTTTTAAATTCGATACATCACACAGCCTTACGAATTTGTTAAGGAGCCTTTCGATCTAGCCCCGTAGAAAGTCTATATTGCGAAGCCAATGAGCCCCCACTTTGGATTAGACGTGAACAATTATTACTTTCCTATGCTGCCTCCGTTTCATCCAATACCTCCAATCCAGTTTATCTTCTTCTTACTTCATCAACTAACAACCAGCATTACTATTCTAAATCACCATCAATAAAACCCATTCCACTAATTTTAACACAATTACTTAATAACATCTCTCTATCACAAACAATCCCACGACCCCTACCTCCACATCCTCCTTGGTCTGTAATCACCCCTCAGTTTAACACATCTCTTACAAGATTCGATAAACTTACAACACCCAGGGAACTCATTAAAAAGTCTTTTAAAGAAATTATATTAACAAATAAATACGACATAGTACTTTACACTGATGCCTCAAAGAATGATACAGGAGTAGGCTGTTCTGTTACCACGTTAGATAACCTTATCACATCAACTTGTATCCCCTCGTTTTGTAGCGTTTTCACTGGCGAACTATTTAGCATATTTCAGGCTTTCAAATCCATGTCTTCACCTGATAAACAAGTTGCAATATGCACAGACTCACTAGCCTCAATACAATCTATCCAAAATATATTCACTGATCATCCTATTGTCCAAAAGATCCATGATTGTTACCAACTAATCGCTTCCCAAAAAATAACAGTTACATTAATCTGGCTACCATCCCATATTGGTATTACAGGCAACGAACTTGCAGGCAGCCATGCAAAACTTGCCTCAACATCATCTGATAATACGGTTAATATACAAATTAGTAAAGATTTAAAATCTCACATTAAGAAATAAGCAAGAACCCGATGGCAACAACACTGGGACACCAATAACTCAGCATTACATCATATCCAACAGTTAGTCGATAGCCCCCTTGATTTGATCTCTGCCAGTATGTCCAGACGAGATGCTATTGTAACACGAAGACTTCGAATAGGACATACAAGATTAACACACGGATACCTGATGTCATCCAGCAACCGACCCACTTGTGAGACCTGTCAATCACATCTAACAGTTAACCATATTCTCACCGAATGTCATCAATATTCAGCAAAAAGACTATTTTATTGCCTTAAAAGTGATTTAAAAGACGTACTCAATAACTTGGATCAAATAACCTCAAGTCTAAAATTCCTCAGAGACGTTCAGTTATATTATAAAATATAATTTTGATTGTATTCTAACAATATGTACTCTATAACATATTCTTGTAATTTATTGTAACAGTTTTACATTTGTAACCGTTTTCGTGTAAGTGGCCTTTGTTGCCGAGCACGTTAATTTTCAATAAAAAAAAAAAAAAAATAACAATAAAACCTATTGTTACTTGTTTTGCTTTCCACATAAAGTAACTGTATATTTCATATATGTATATTAATCAAACCAACATGACAATGACATATTTAGTGACAGTATAGTTATTTTAAGACAATTTTTTTAAAAAATGTTTCGTTTCATAACGTATAACATAAACTGTAATCTCACGACTAGTAAGTGAGACAATTAATAATTATAACTAGATAATTTTTATATTGATTGATTCACAGATGTCTTGAAAAAGAATTAAAATAAATTCGAAAGCTTGACAGTAAGTCAAAGAGTTTTCTTTGTCTTGTGGGCCAAATAGACTGCTTCCTCAAGAATCACCACTTGATATATATATATATATATATATATATATATATATATATATATATATATATATATATATATATATATATATATATATATATATATATATATATATATATATATATATATATATATATATATATACATATATATATTCACATTAACTTGAAATGGTTTTTAGCTCTCCTGTAAAATTTATTTATCTTATGTTTGTATAAATGACAAATAATAATATAGTCCAGAAATATATTCTAAAATGTTCTCAGATTTTATTATAAATTATTCAACAATTCACTCCGTAGAATGATCCTGAATAAAATTCTACTATAAAAATAATTCTTAGTTGAAACGTTTTGTTTCTGATGCCATCTATCTATCTTATTATTTATCCGACGTTCTGTACATTTAAATTACTTAAACAAGTATGACCTACTAAATGAGCATTCGTCACAGCGATGGTCAAGATCATTATCAAGGAGTTATTGCGTTATGTGATGGCCATTTAAATATCTTTTTTAAATCATTAAAATCGCCTGAGACAGTAAATTGAAAATGTGATGAACGCATAGGTCTAGAATCGACGATAAGGTTAACTGCTATTATAATAAATGTTATAACAAATATTTAAATTTTAAATTAAATTTATGATTTATTGAAAGCATAAGAAATACACTGAGTGTTGTATCTACATACCGAATACAGCAATTGCATATTGGTTTACGTTTAATACATAGGGTGGTCCTTAAGTAATTGTATAAAAAGAAACAGTAGCTTTAAAACTTTAAAATATTACGATTTAAGCCAACTTACCTTAATAAAATGTTGATATGAAGAAAGATACAGGTTGTTACATTGAAATTCAACATTTTATTTTTCTCAAAAAATTTCATGTTTGTTTACAATTATGTATAAAAATTTAAAACTGGGGACTTTTGAGTACGAGAAATAATTATAATTTGATAAAAACTTTGATGTAGCTGTGAGAAGACGCCACATAGTCCACATAAACAATAATAAAGATTAATTATTTCAAACAAAAAAAGGAAGACTTGTCAATAACTTTAAAACTCAACATTATTCGAGATAATCGCATTTTGCAAATCAGCTGCATAACTCTCATTTAACGTAATTACTCAAAATAACGAAGGAAAAAAATAGGCAAAAACAAATACATCTAAATTTGGGTATAAATAAGAATCTGCAAAACAAAATGAGCACCAATGAGTTTTAACCTGGAACTCATGAAGGAACATCACCATCATCATCATCATTCTGACTTTACAACCCTGCATGAGTCCTAGACCCCTCAAGAATTTCTCTCCAGTTATCCCTATCCATCGCCTTTCTCCACCAAGCACGTATTCCCATAGTTCTCATGTTTTCAAGGATGTTATCAAGGAACCTTGTTCTGGGTCTTCCTCTTCTTCTTTAACCAATGGCTCTATCAAGGAACGTTTTACTAGCTGGGTCATTTTGTTCCATCCGCCTTACATACCCTATCTACCTCAAACGTCCTATGTTAATATGTTTTACGATATCAAGTTCCTGGTATATTCTATAAAGTTCAAAGTTATACCGTCTTCTCTACACTCCATTGTCATTCACTGCTCCACAGATTCGCCTTAGTACTTTTCTTTCGAAACATCCCAAGATTAATTAAGATAATTAATTATTATTTATATATTATATAGTAATTATTTTTTGTTAGAGTTCAGGTCTCTGAACCACATGTTAGGACTGGCATTATTATTGTTTTGTAGATTTTTATTTTTGTATTTCTCGATATAATTATAAATTTAGGGAAGAAATTGAGCCCACCAATAGCATCTGTTGGCCGTGCAAATTCTGCGGTTTATCTCTGCGGTAGTATTATTTTTAGTGTTAAAGAGCGCTCCCAGGTATACAATTTGTTCATTGCTTCAATGACGGTCTTTTTCTGTAACAAATGGTCCTAGTATTTGTGGTTAAGATACGCCTCTCTTACAGCGTTTTCCGATCTCATAACAATATTGATATCATTAGCATAGGCCAGGATTTGCACTGATTTATTATATATTGAACCAGTGTTTGTGCTTTGTGACATACGTATTACTTTTTCCAAAGCCAGATTAAATTGTATACAGGGGACAAATCTCCCTGGCGCAGTCCGTTATTTGTTTTAAAAAGTTCAGACAGTTCTCCCTGAATTCGTACTCTGCATTTAACTTTTTCCAGAGTTAGTTTTGTTAAATTTACGAATTGATTTGGTATTCCCAGCTCTTTCATTGCTTTAAACATTTCTCTTTTATTCACAGAGTCGTAGGCTACTTTGTAGTATATTCCAGTGTTTTTCCAATATTTGTTTTAGGGTTGCAATCTGATTAGATGTCGAGTTTTAACCTCTGAAACCAGCCTGGTATTTTCCTACTATCCGTTCTGCATATGGTGCTATACCGTGGCATAGTACTGTGGAAAATATTTTATAGAAGCATAATTCCTCTGTGGTTAGAGCATTCAAAGATACCTCCATTTTATGTATGGTGTAAAGTATTCCAATATTCCAATCATTGGGGAGGGATTTCT
The DNA here is from genome assembly GCF_040954645.1 of Diabrotica undecimpunctata. Lineage (NCBI taxonomy): Eukaryota > Metazoa > Arthropoda > Insecta > Coleoptera > Chrysomelidae > Diabrotica > Diabrotica undecimpunctata. The sequence goes on along the minus strand of NW_027312542.1, from coordinate 6,367 downwards.
GTATCCATATTTCTTTTATAAGCTGCTGTAACGCTATTACGGTATCATGACCACCTTCATTATATGGTTCAGCTGGGAGATTATCTTCTGGGTGATTTGTTTCTGGCCAGTTTTTTAACTGCATCTTTAACTTCAAGAATCGTTGGTGCTTCCTCTTTCCTCTTGTCTGTTCTCCTTACCTCATCTCTTTCGTTTTAAGTGCCTGAATAAAGTACTCCACCCATTGGATTTTGGCTCTTTTATAAGCTAGCCAGAGCTATTTATTTTTGAAGAGGGATATACACTGTTATAGTACTGGCCAGTACTATACCACTTTTACATAAAATCTTACCAACTTTGGCTTTAATTATGGCCAAAACTAATAAAATTTCACAACTTCTTACGTAAGATCGCTCTCAAGTGACTAAATTAAAAGAGAACCGTGCAAGTGTGAATGGGAAATAATGAATACTATACTTTAAACATCATTTATTAAGAAAAGGGAACTTTTATTTACACACACCTATGTATGTATTCGAAGCGATAGAAAACAATATCTAGACAAAGGATTAATTGAAAATACATCTCGTAAAAAGTTTTCAACTTGAAGAAGTTGAAAAGTCACAATACATGCTGCTGCTAATACTCAATCTAACGAGACAAACCGATTTGCTCTTCTGTAGTTTACATCCCCACCCAATATTAAGATATTTGACATTAAAACACGCAATCGTAAGAACCATTGCAGAGCACAAGATAAACATCAAAGTAATGGAATCCATTAACACAACTGGAAAAACAGTGTTTGGTTAACAACAACAACTAAAAGATAAAGTAACTGCAAAGGTTAATTTCACTAGCCATAGAAAGAGAAATGAAGATAATGAGTGCTAATTTTAAGCCAAAAGATATAATTATATCAGGGCACATACTTCAGGAATAATACATTGCACCGTGGAAACGAACCAAATTAATTATGTGTTAATTTAGGATAAATTTTCAGAACTTATAACTAACGTAAGAGCGTACAGAGGAGCTGACGTTGATTCAGATCTTATATGCTCCGAGTTAAGTTAAAGTATGAGTATTTAGAAAAAATAAAATACAAAAGAAGGCAAAACATAAGATATAACAACAGCGAATTAAAAACAGAGGAAGTAGCCAACAGTTTTAGGCGAGATCTAAAAAATATCTATAACCACGACGTTACAGTTCAAGTGGCAGCCGTAGCTCAGCGGCTATGTTACTGGCTTAACAAGCTAGAGGGCCCGGGTTCAAATCCCGGTACCGACAAAATTATCAATATCTAATTTATCTGAGCTGCCACCGTGCTTCGGAGGGCACGTAAAGCCGTCGGTCCCGGCTACGAAAGTAGTCGTTAAGTCATGTTAGGGGCGCTTGCGCGACCTGAAAACCCTAACACTAGACCTTAGCCAGAAGGTTACACGAACTTTTTTACAGTTCAAGTAATGACATAGAAGAAAACTGGCAATTACTCTAAAATAGTATAAAAACAGCTATGAATAGAAATATAACAAAGAGTAAAAGGAAAAAAAAAGAAGGAATGGTTGGACATACCGACCCATCTTCTCTTTGTAGATTTTAAGGGTGCTTGTGACAATGTAGGTAGATCAAAACAAATGAAGGGCACTACAGGAGTTCAAAATCCCATCTAAGATAATCAGGCTGATACATATGACGCTTCAGAACACTACAAGAGCAGTTAAGATAATGGAAAGGAGAGCCAATACTTTAGAGTTCAAAAAGGTGTAAGATAAGGGGGATACTCTATTCACCTCTATTTGGCCCTTGAAAAGATAATAAGAGGCAGCAATATGAATAGAGCGGAAACAATATTTAATAAAAGTCACCAGTGTCTAGCCTATGCCGATAATGTTGTACTTTTGACTAGGATTAGAAAAGAATTAGAACAAAAAATTGCTAAGAATCTTCTAGAGGCAGCAGGAAATATGGGATTACTTTCTTCTTCTTAACGTGCCCCGTCCCTAAAGACATTGGCGATCATTATCGCCTATTTGACTCTATCTGCAGCCGTTCTGAAAAGTTATATTGACGTCTTCCCACTCCATTGTCTCAGATTCTTCAGCCAGGACGTGCGTCTTCTCTCCGGTCCTCTTTTGCCTTCCACCTTTCCTTGTATGACCAGCCGCATCAATTCGTATTTTTCGTTTCTTAGTATGTGACCAAAGTAGCTCATTTTTCTTTTCTTTATAGTGTTAAGTATTTCTTTATCTTTTTTCATTCTTTGTAGCGTTTCCGCATTTGGTATGCGTTGTGTCCAAGATATTTTTCACATTATTCAATAACACCACATTTCAAAGTGAATGAGTATTTTCTCTGTCGCCTCTGTAATTGTCCAGGCCTCAACTCCATATAACAGGACAGAGAACACGTAGCATATCAATACTCTAGTTCTAATTTCGATGTTAAATTTTCCATTGCATATTATTGCTTTCATCTTATTAAAAGCACTTCTAGCTATCTCAGTACGCCGTTTTATTTCCGTACTTCTATCCCAATCTATGGGATTACAGATAAACATAAATAAAACAAAATACATGAGCTGAAAAATAAGCAAAAGAAAAGCAGAAAACTAAATATGGAAATTGCATTAGGGAGAGAAATTCTGGATATTGAAGAGGTGAAGGATTACATGTATCTGGGAATTTTTGTAAATAAATGCGAAGAAGAAAAGGAAATAGATCTACGAATAGCAAAAGAAAACAGGTGTGCAAATAATAATAAAATCAAAAGAGGTATCGAGAAATACAAAAATAGGGCTGTATAAAACTCTCCTATGACCTACTATAACGTATGGGTTCGAGACATTGGTGTTAACAAAGAAACTACAAGAGAAAATTAAAATAGGGGAACGAAGAATATTAAGAAGAATTTTTGGAGGAAAGTTGACGGAAATAGGATTGGAGCGAAGAACAAATGCTGAAATTTATGATATAAGGAGAATAAGCGATATTGTCAAAGCTTGAAGATTGCAGTGGCTACGTCATCTTGTTAGAATGGAGGACAGTAGAGAGGTAAAGAACATAGCATAGAGAACACTAGAAGATAAGAGGAAAAGAGGCAGACCAAGGAGAAGATAGAGGAAAGCAGTTGCTGAATATCTACAAGAAAAGAAGATAGAAAATTAGAGCAAAGAAGCTAGACACAGAATTAAGTGGAAGAGAATTACTAAGCTATGGGCCTGCAACGGCCTTCTACAATGGTTTATATATACAACTGGAAAAACAAAAATAACTTTTATGAGTAATAAGAACAACGAAGTAAAACGTGACAAAAGTTTATATGTATCAACAAATCCACGATCTAGCAACGCAATATCAATTTATGTTAAAAATGCCAGATGAAAAGAAATACCAGACATCACAAACGAGGAAATTGCGCACACTCTATCTCAAATGAAATACAACCATGCCCTTGGTGAGGACAGAGTTACTAGTGACATGCCACAATTACGAAGAACTACAACTATAAGAGGCATTGAAGACAATGGCAACAGGCAGCAAGAAAGAAGTTAAATGGAAACACAAAAAGGAGGCTTACATGAAGAAGTGAACAAACAAGGATAGTCAAGGGCTGTTAAAAAAAAGAAAGGAGACTTTGCTGTAGAACACTGGAAATTTAAATTAAATTTATTTGTAAACGAAATTTATCGATTTTTTTGTATCATATTGATTTATAATGATTGATTCTTGACGACATAAAATTTATGACGTGCAATGAGCATAATTTCATCCGCGCATTTCATCGAAAGTGTACGTCATATTTTTACAGATATATGACTATCAAAGTATTATGGATGTTTTATAACTTTTCACACTTCAAGTATAAATTATGTAGCTTGCATAATGTACAATTGATATACAGGTTAACAAAAATTATATTTTTATGTATTAGTTAGGTTTATAATTGTGAATGTTTTATAAATAATAAAATGTGCCTGTTAACGTCAATTTTAATACTCTAAAATAGACACAGTAATATTTTAATTATTTCCGACAAACAGAAAATTAATTTTTTAAGTTTATTTCGTATGGTAATAAGGTTTTTTAATTTCTGGCGTTATCTGCTATTCAATTAAATGTCAAGTACAGGAAGACATATCACCAAATAATTTTTTCATACATTGATTGTTCTTCGCAGATTTTGGGTGTATACAAGGTTAACTCACTAGCTAAGAACTATAAAATGCAGGTGATTATTTCAAATTCTATCAGTTGATCTATCAACAGTAATCAAATTAAATCTAATAAACATGAACTCCTTGGTAAGTGTTTTTAAAAACCGTAATAAGAAACAAAATCATAATTTCGTGCAATATGTTAAATTTTAATTTTTTGCATATTTTTAATTTGTCTTTTTATCTTTCTGTTGTGAATTTTAATGCAACTTATTATTTTCTTCTTTTATCTAAAATTCTGGTTTACATAATTTCTTGTACCTAATTTACTTATCTAATCATTACATTACATTTAATGCAAATTATTTGTTCTTTTTTTTTCTGTTCCATTCTTTCATTGCTATTTCCCCAAAATTGATTTCTATTCCTATTTTATTTATTATTCTTTACGTGTGATATATAATGTATATAATATATATAATAATGTATGTATATAATGTATTACAATGTATTATTAATACATTACAGTGTCTTGAAAAAGGAATAAAACCATTCCGAAAGCTCGACAAAAAGTCAAAAGAGTGTTTCTCTAACATCTCGGCCAACCTTCTGACTGCAGCCCTAATAAACGTGTGGTTTTGTATATTTATATATATATATATATATATTATATATATATATATATATATATATATATATATATATATATATATAATACGTATTATATTAAACCGGTTTTATAGCGTTATATTCTTTCCGACATTGCCTTATTGCCTTGGAGATATGCCCTCCATCCATGTGGTTGCTTGTCTTCCTCGCTTTCGGTATTCTGTGGGTGCCCATCCTAACAATTTTTTGGGAATTTTTGTTTTCTCTATAGCTGTTGTCCTTCGATGTGTCATCTATAACTGTTGTTTTCTTTCCCATTTGTTGCCTAATTTTGTCGTTTCTTATGTGTTCTAGTCTAGATATTCTTGTTGACCTCCTTCAAAAATCTATCTCAATAACTAATAATTTGGCATTGTACTTCTTGGTCAATTGCCAGACTTCAGCTCCATAGTGTAATACTGGTTTTAATATTTTATTATATATTCATTATTCATTGTATTTAATATTTGTATTTTATATTCATTTTTTATTGTCTGCTCTTATATTTTTTTTTTGCCACAGTACCAAATTCAGGGCTCCTATCACCTATCTTTTCTTTAATATTTTTTCTTTAATATTTTCTTCGTTTCGTTTTGTCCTCGTTAGTTTTATACCCAGAGATATAAATTCATTACAGCTTGCAATTGCCTCCTGTTCCAGGTTAATATACCGTGTTCACTCTGAGATAGCGCGTCGTTTTCTCAATAGATCTGGGTTAGATAGTATCGTTAGTTTTATCTTACAGCTCCGATTAAATTTCCCATTAGTTTATTACTTTATTTTACATTTGGTTTCAAAATTTTGTACAAATTCACACGGATATTGTATTTTATCGTATAATATTACTTGTTTTTTTTTTAAATACAATACATTTGGATGGATGGATGGAAATATCTTATGTTAAAGTGCTTTATGTAATAAAATTTAATGAATATGAAATGTTACAATATTACATGAGATATACAGATGAATTAGTGAAAGCGCATGATTTATTATAAGCGCATAATAATATTATTTAATTGGAACCAGCAATAATTCATCATCATCAGGGTGTTGCAACCTCAACCCTTTAAAGTTTGCTTGAATTTTCGAGTTGGCAACACTGATCTTCACAGCATCCTGTGTTACCTCGTCTATCCACCTCAGCTTTGGTCTATCTCGTCCTCTTATTCCCACTGGTTGCGCTGTTGGAATATTTCTGATCATGTTCGATTTCGGGGCCCAAGCTACATGTACTGTTCACTGGAGATGGTTTTGCTTAATTATAGTGATAATATCTTTCCTCCAAACTTATTCTTCTAGATATTCTTCAGATCAAAGTTGTATTTACGCCTCCAATAATAATTTTTATTATTTATAAATTATTATCTATTTGAAAACGGCAACAATTACAACGAAATAAAATATGGTTAAGAACGTCTTAGTATTCTAATATTGCCTTTTGTAATAATTGCTGTACAGCAATTTGTAATTCTGCAAACGAAGTAGGAACTAGGTTTTATTCTCGTAAGCATCGTTTTGTGATATCCCGTATATGTTCTATGAGATTTCCATAAGAACTGATAACTCTGAGATAGCGCG
>NW_027312541.1:0-28534 GCF_040954645.1 Diabrotica undecimpunctata | reverse complement strand
AACTTGTAACCTCGGAAACCTTTTTTGGATGGTGCTAGAAAGGTCACCAATGGAGACACTGCGGACGGCAGCCAGATGGTTGGTGGAGAGCGAGTCGTGGGTTCGAAACTAGCTTTTGGAACCAGGAATGGGTCCAACGGACGAAATAAGTAAAGATACGATAGGAGATATTAGAAAAAGATACAGAAATAAACAAAAAGATACATGGGTAAAATTACCAAAGATAAGACAAGATAGGGAACAGGGCGCCACTTAATTTTTTGGGGTTTAAGGAGAAAATTAAGAAACCTTAGAAAAGAAAAGAGATAAGGAAAGATATTTAGGTTCAGAGATCAAACCCAAGAAAAGATATCACAGTTAATTACTAAATAAATTTGGTTAACACTACATAAACAAAAAATAAATATACAAGGTATTACATTTACTCACCTACGAAACTTGATAAGCCTGATCTTTCTACTGGTCAAAGGTATAGTTATATTTAAACGTAAAAAGCAAATATATCAGGGAACTTTGTTAGGAGTCGACAAATAAAATACATACATGAAACAATAACAATATATTAAACAACAACACAATTACGACGCTGCTGAATGCAACACAAGTAATAAAGATACACCAACAACTATAAAATGGTGGTATACATATAAAAATAGGCAGAAATATAATTAGAAAATATCTTTACAAAGATATAAGTATAACACAAGCATGCACAAATAAAGTTTGAAAGATAACAAAAATTAATAAAATTTAAATTTACAAAAATACAAAAAAGTTTACTGACGTGAAAACATAAAAATTTAACCAAACCGCACTTGGCTAAGTCGATTATTTGGTTCGTAACAAAAAAAAATGTAGAATGTTCTTTAATTGACTGCAAAATTCAGTAGCTACTCTCAATTACATTTGAAGACATGTATGATCGTTCGATACGTCCAGATAATGGGAGATGATATGATGCTATACCATGTTACTTGCCCAGATAGGTGGAGATATTAAAATTATATCAACTTACAGTGATTCCTGGCGACAGCTGCTTTAAGTCACTGAAGTTAATACTGTACTGGTATTAAACACTGAATTTATTTACCCTTGAAGGTGCTTTACAACTATACTTAAACTAATATAGTGTAAGATAAAAAAACTCTAATAAGCAAGTGTATACACACTTATAAAGAAAATGCACAGAGACGGTAAGGTAGCAGATACGATATTGTGAACTAAGCGTCTTAACTCGACGGATGCCCACCGATAAGTTGTTTTCTCTACGAGTGCCCACCGAGAAGTGACTTGGTTCCTCTAAAATTTTACCAAGCTACCCAAGAAAAGGTGAGGGTATCTTCCCCCCAAAAATGATAGGCCAGCTGTATCTATTTCTAAGAAGATACGGTTCTAATTAACATTGAACATAACGGTATACTTCTACCTACAAACGTGATGGAATATGAAATCTCGAGATTGGGTCTTTACAGAAAAATTACTATACGAACCTTCGGAATATTTACAAATCTATCATAAAAGACCCGGATTAAGACGGAAAGGATTAAAAACCTTTCGGACGCAAGGAAATTCCGGGCATTCAATAAAATTTTGAAGACGGTAAACCGAACATAAGCGTATCATCACGGGGGTAAAAGGAATAAAAATAATTAATATTTTAATTATATAAAAAATGTTACACAGCCCCCTCCCAAGAGAGGAAACTGGTGAAGAAGAAGAAGAAATAAAACGGTTTCCGATCAAAACCTAAGGATACATTTTTTTATATACCCTTTAAACGATTCGAAGAACGTGCCTCAAAAAGAAGTACAAGATATAAAAGACGTTAACATCATTAAGAAATGATGTAACCAAACGTCAAGATAATAAAATTATTTAAGGTAAACCTCAATACAAAAGAAATGCCTATTTAAGAGATAACATCGAGATCAGTACTCATCAGTAATTCGTTAAGATAAATTAGAGAACGAGATATTTTTAGGAAATCTCTAATTAAAAACAAGATATCGAAATGGCTTAAATAACAACACTGGATAAAATCCTAATCACAATGGAAAGCATATACCAAAGTGAAAGTCGAAAAGAATTAAATAAAACTCAACTAGCATTAATAAGAGTAGAAGAAGAAAGAAAGAAATTAAGTACCTGGTTGTCAGTTGATAGCTTCGCGTATCACACGCCTAAATTTAATTTAGGGTCACAATCGGTAAAGTCACAATCGGGTTGAAGTTGACATAAAGAAAACTTCTAAGTCATATCAGGGAAAGGGGTCTGTAGACAACATCAGTACTAAAAGAATGAAAGGGTAAGAAGAATTAAGAGGAATGTGTCTGTCTTCCTTAAAAGCTCAACAGGTCCCTAGCGGACGAATCCCAGATCATCATCCTAGCCGTTCCTCTCGTGACAACTAGTAAGGTCAAAACAGATTCCGAAATATAGAAGAAAAAAAGATTTTGCGTCGAGAATTTTATTCTCATGATTCACACATGGTAGCTTGATTTATCACTGGCTGTATGACAGAACAAAAGTAATTTATCGCCATTCGGGGTTAATAAATCCAAAATGGATTGAGTATCAGTTTTTTATACAAATAAAAAAACTTATACTAGATAATGAAGGAGTTACTATAACTACTATATAGATAATAAAAGTATAATAACGTAATTAAGTTAGTACACTTTAACGGTACAGTAAGCAAATGATTTTTCGCGTACTGACCAGGTAATGAGCTTTCGCACAGATAATTTTAAGTGGTTTTCCACCTAAATAAGATAGATAAGAAGATAAGATAGCGAGCAAAGATAAATTAAACTTTACTCAAAGGTAATTTAAGTGACTTTTCACTTATCGGTAAGGTAATGAGTTTTACCCAAAGATAATTTAAGTGATTTTTCACTTATCGGTAAGGTAATGAGTTTTGGCTCAAAGATAATTCAAGTGATTTCTCACTTATCGGTAAGGTAATGAGTTTTGGCTCAAAGATAATTCAAGTGATTTCTCACTTATCGGTAAGGTAATGAGTTTTGGCTCAAAGATAATTCAAGTGATTTTTCACTTGAATAGGTAAGATACTAGAGACCAGCGAGTAATTATCTCACTAGCCGATCTAATAGATAACGGTATGGTGATATTTTTCACCTAACCGTACTCAAAGATATGTGACTTCTGGTGGGCAATCGAGGAGGTAGACGAGAGAAGATAGAAGAGAAAAATATTCATATAAATATATAGATAGGACGGTAGATAATGTTATATGATAAAAAAACAAACTAATCCTGATCGGATTCATCATCACCTGACGAATTATCAGAATCATTAAGATATGGTTTCAAATCTTTAATATGCCAGTTCCCAGCATTTGAACCATCGGAATTTCTCAGTGTATATACAAGGGGAGACAGCTTTTTGACTACCGTACATAAGATATATTTGGGTGCTAACTTAGCCATAAACTTATCGACGGCTTTTGATAGAACCTTATTTCGTCGCCAAACTGTATCACCGACGTGAAATTGAACATCGCGTCGCCGTAAGTTATACGTTTTAGCATTGCGTTGGTACGCATTATTCAGATTAAGTTGTATTTCATCAAATACTTCACTTAACCCTCGTATTTCAGAAACATATTTGTCATGTTGCTCTGAAGTAACGGTAGATATCAAATTATCGGCAGATAAAGAATAATAGTTACCGGCAATAGGGACATACCTGGCAAAATTAAGGAAAGATGGGGTATATTTAGTGACTTCATGTCCAGCGGTATTTATAGCTTGACGGATTTTTGGAATTTCTTTATCCCAATCGGAATGATCTTTAATATAACACCTGATAGCAGTTCCTATGGTTTTATTGCTACGTTCAACAAAGTTGCACTGAGGCGAATAGACAGCATTAAACCATATTTTTTGGACCTTATACTTACTACATAAATTCTTTAACGAAGAATTATTAAGATTTCGGGCGTTATCACATATAAGAAATTGAGGGATTCCGAACATAAGAAAAACGTCATTTTCAAGAAAATTAATGATATTTTGCCTGGTAGCTTTCCGCAAAGGATGAATCAACGTAAATTTCGAAAACTAGTCGGTAACAACAAGAAGAAAAGTGTATCCTCTTTTTGAGCGAGGAAGCGGACCAATAAGATCTACGGCAATTATTTGCCAAGGGAACCTAGCGGATTTTTCTCGTCCCATTAAACCCATGGGAGCCAAAGTCGACATCTTTTGAGCTCCACAGATTTTACAAGACCTAACAAAACGAAGTACATCTTTTCGCATTTTGGGCCAATAATATAACTCTTGAATACGATTTAAAGTTTTAAAATAGCCAAGATGTGCACAGGTAGGGGGATCGTGACGAGAAGTGATAATATCATTTCTTTGGGGTTTCGGTACTAAAATTTTCCACTCTTTATTATTAGTGGAAACAGGTAATTCGGAAGGAATTAATTTAAAAACAATATCATCCTCTACTTTCCACTGAGGATATTTATTGGGCTCTGATAAAATCTTAGAGCAAAAATCATCGAACCAAGGATCAATTCGATCCTTGTCGACTTCCAGATAAGAAAGTTGTGGTTTTTCGGAGATAGACTCATTCGTAAACATGCGACTTAGTGCATCTGGGACGATATGAGAAGTTCCTTTCCGATGGATAAGATCAAAATCATGCTGACGTAAACGCATTGCCCAACGCGCAAGTTTGCCAGAAGGATTACTAATGTTTTTTAACCACAACAGGGAATGATGGTCGGTACTTACCTGAAATTTGACTCCTTCGATATAGGGACGAAATTTTTCAATAGCGAAAATTACGGCTAAACATTCTCTCTCGGTGACAGAGTAGTTTCGTTCAGCCCTAGATAAGGTACGACTAGCATAAGCAATAACTAAATCCGAGCCATCGACGGTTTGTGTTAAGACACCTCCTAACCCAGTATCGCTAGCGTCACATTGAATAACAAAAGGTTTTAGAAAGTCAGGTTGAGTTAGAACAGGGGCAGAGATAAGAGCCTCTTTAATTAAAATAAAGGAGTTTTCAGCGGAATCAGTCCAGTCTACCGACTGTTTCTTCTTTTTACCTTTTAATAGGTCATTTATAGGAGAGACAAGAGTCGAGAAATTATTTATAAATCGCCTGTACCAAGAACACATTCCAACAAATCTTTTAACTTCCGTAAAAGTTTTTGGACGGGGATAATTAATCATGGCAGAGACTTTTTCCGGATCAGTCCTTAAAACATTATCACCTACCTGGTCTATCATTATCATTATCACCTACTATATAACCCAGAAATTTTAATTCAGACTTGAAAAATTCACACTTATCAACATTGATAGTTAAATTGGCCTCTCTTAACTTATCTTTAACCTCAGATAATAATTTAATATGTTCTTCGAAATTATCGGAACAAATGATGATGTCGTCAAGATAACAAAATATGTTCGGTTCATATTTAGGACCAAAAATTGCATCGACTAATCTCTGTTGAGTTTGAGCCGAATTACATAATCCAAAAGGCATGACAGTAAATTGAAAGGAACCTCTACCGATGACACTGAAAGCAGTTTTTTCTCTCGAAGAGGGATCTAAAGGTATTTGCCAGAAAGCTTTTCTCAAGTCAACGGAACTTATAAATTTGGTACCTTTCAGTAACGAAAGGATCCTATCAATATTAGGCAAAGGGTAAGAGTCTCGTATAGTTACCTCATTGAGAGCTCTACCATCGAAACAAAAGCGGTACTCGCCGTTATTTTTCTTGACTAATAGCATCGGTGAACACCACGGACTATTAGAAGGTTCAATAACACCTAAACTAAGCATTTCGTCTAATTCTTCGTTGAGAATTTTGGACATATAGGGAGACATGGGAAACGGGCGTTTTTTGAAAGGTTTCGCGTCTCCAGTATCAATATTCATTTGGATTTTATCCGTGTGGCCTAATCCATTTATATTGCTAACTTGGGAGAAAAATTCGATAGTACTAGTCGCGACATATCTTTGAGTGGGGTTTAAATGATCGATAGTACATAAAGATATTTCATCGAGCTCATTATCGATAGCGGTAAAAGTTTGTGGATCATTATCGCCGGTAAGCCAAGTATTTTTAGAAAAATCTATTATAAGAGAGAAAGTCTTAACGAAATTGCTACCGAGGATAAAGGTATAAGGTAACGTAGGTACGATTAGTGCTTTGATGACATGACAAACATCGTTAGCTAAGATAGGGAGATCGACTACACCGGTAACAGCGCGATTAGAGCCGTCAGCTAATGAAACATTTTGATGTTGAGATGGATCAACAGATAAGTTTTTGGATTCAAGGAATTTAATGCCTTTTGCGCCAACAATAGTTATAGAACAACCAGTATCTAGAAGGACTGTAAAAGTTCTCGAGAAAATTGAGACAGAAATATGCGGCCTAGAATCGCTAATTTTATTAATTAGCACCGGGGCGGCAATTTTCGTAACACTATTACGATAAAAATATTTGACGGTCTTTAACCACTGTTTCCATTTATTTTGAATTTTAACGTCGGATTTATTAGGACGGAAAGGTAGCGAGATTGCACCGACAGAACAAACTCGACGAACTAGTTTTTTGAAGGCATGCGGCATTTTTTACAGGTATGGACAGTCACATTAGGATTACCACACTTGTAACAGAACTTGTGCTGTCGTTCCTTTTTACAGACGGGATAGATATGACCTGTTTTTTGACAATTCCAACAGGTAGCTACTTTCGAAGTGTTTTTATCATTTGAATTAGATGAATTAGATACGTGATTAGAGGTAGATGGAGAAAATATGGCATTTGAGGCATTGTTGTGAGAATGACGCTTCGACTGAGGAGTATCAGTCTCGACAACAGAGATTTTAGAATTTTGGAAGAACTTGGCCGACAATGAAGGGTTAGCATCTTCCAACTTCTTAACAATTTGAGTTAGTTCACTCACGGTATTAATGTCTTTTAAAATGACATGAGGAATATACTCAGGTAAGATATTTTTACGAATAATCCTTAACTTTGTGGATTCGGATGCTTGGCGAGATAAACGATTAAAAAGGGATAGCATTTGAGCGGCGAAAATTACGATAGGCTCGCTACGTTTTTGTTTGCGACCTTTGATTTGATCCCAAAGATCTTCGTCGAAATCGGAAGATAAAAAAGTGGATTTAAGAACTTCAACAAGTCCATCCCAAGAATTTATTGAGGACTTAATACTGCGATACCACACCGCGGCATCGCCAGAGAAAAATTCAATAGCTGAATTAAATAAAATATCTTTCGGGACATTACGGGACTTAGATAACTCATTAACTCGTTTAATAAAATCAAACACAGTCTTGGGATCACCATTAAATTTAACATTCCATTTAAATATGGAATATTGGGAGATATTTGAATCGGGAGTCGAAACATGTATTATCTGCGGAGCAGCAGGAGAGACATACCCGACAGAAGAACTAGAAGCTAAAGGAATGACTTTATCATTCATCTCTTGCTCCAATAACAAACAGGTAGCATTAGATTCATTTCGAAAAGAAATATGTTCACGCCTCTATCCAATTCAAGTTTATTTTATACATTTTTACAACCCGGCAACATAGTAGCGTAGGAAGATATATTATGCCATATGTGAAGATAAGGCGAGTCCCTTAAGGCACCCCAAAGACGACAGACAGCACTCAAATACGAGACGAGAACGGTGATACAGCATTCAGCGCGAGCGGACATAATACTTATTAGCATTCATATTATATGATATGTATTGTGTAATTCAAAATAAAGTCAGTTTGTTTTCGCACGGAGTTTGATTATTAACCAGCGGCACAAGCGAAGTGCATATCAAGCAAATCCATGGTCCATTCGAGTCAAATCATCAAATTTTTGTGTTGAAACAGTGTAAATTCACCGAATTCCGAACTCATATTTGTGTCATCAAATTAGCGGGCGAAATAGTGCATTCATAGTGGCCCGAGCGCGTTATAGACTGTCGAACGTTGTTCTTAAGACAGTTACATAATTGGACAACTGTGGGTTTAAAATCTGTGAAAACCTATTATACGAGTTGAGGCGGAGATCCTTGGCGCCAGGAGGCTAGCTGTTAGAAGAATAAACATACAATATTTTGGTGAGCATATCCATTTCACATTCCCCTTTATTTATCAGTCTTTGTACCTTTATTCTGCACATGTGATAATTCTGAGAACGTTAGGGTCGAATATCAAGCGATTTATAATCTGTTTCTGTTTACTGTTTAATTCATTATAAAATTATGGAGAATTTAAAGCGAAAAAGGGGCGGTTTTAAATGCAAACTCACAATATTTTCGAAATTTATATTAGCGTTAAATGATAAAATAACTAAGGGTGAAACGATTTCAGATTTAGAAGTATTACAGGCTATTGAAATGGTAAATAATATAGAACATTTACAGGGCGAATTCGATGAGGTTCAGGGGCAAATAGAAAATACGGTTCAATTTGAATTATTAGAGGATGAATATACGGAGCGCGAAGAATTCTATAACAAATATTATTCACAATTAGCGGTAGCGCGAAAAATCATTCGCGATAATCAACAAGTAGCTTGTATAGAAAGCGATAAAGCAAGTGAGCGCTCTAAGAATTCATATACAGGGCATTGTATTGAGCTTAAACCTATCGAGTTACCAAAATTTGATGGTAATTATAATAATTGGTTAGATTTTGCAGATCTTTTTGAATCTTTAGTTAACAAAAATGAGTACTAAGACAATATAAGGCGTTTTCATTATTTACGAAGTTCATTACAGGGCGGTGCGGTGCAGGTCATACGAACATTAGAGTTTACCGCCGAAAACTATGCAGTTGCGTGGAAATTAATTAGGGAAAGGTACGATAATAAGAGATTATTAATTTCCAATCATGTTAATGCCTTATTTAATATAGAGCCAATACATAAAGAGTCATCTAATAAATTGCGGCAATTAGTTGACATTTTTTCGAAACATTTATACGCGTTAAAGCAGCTAGGGCTACCTACTGATTCGTGGGACATACTCCTTATTCATATTATTTCTTGTAAGTTCGATACATCGACTTTACGCGCATGGGAGAATAGCAAAACACATAATGAAATTCCTAGTTTTGATGATTTTAAAACGTTTTTAAAATCAAGGGCGGACCTCTTAGAATCTCTTAAGGTAAATCAAGCTGAAAAACAAAATACACGGAATATTTCTCAGGCGGGCGCATATTCACGGAATACGAAATATTCACATAACATTCGCGGTCTATATTCATCACAGGGAACTTTAAATAAATCCGATAATACACAGTGTTGCCCTATTTGCAAAAGGGAACACAACATTTATCAATGCGGCGAATTTTCAAAACTTTCATCTAGGGACAGGTTTGATAAAGTAAGACAGGTCAATCTTTGCACGAATTGTCTTAAACCTGGACATTTCTATAAGCGGTGTAGACAATCAACATGCAAGAAATGTGCGTCAAAACACCATACGTTATTGCATCCAGATAGGTCAAGCGAACAGAACGCAGCTTTAGTTCATCAACCGGTAGAAAACGCGAGCGATATACGATCTGCAGATAATATACAAGGTAGTTTAAACACTACCAATTTGTCAGTTTCGGCAGTTAGCGCTGCAGATCAAACTATACTGTCCACAGTATTAGTTAATATTTTTGACGGCCAAGGTAAGGCATACATAGTGCGAGCTTTGTTAGATTGCGCTTCACAAAGCTCATTCATAACCGAAAATTTATGCGATAAACTTAGATTAAAAACGACAAGCGCGAACATATCAGTCATGGGCATAAATAATATTGCATCTCCTGTTCGATTCAAATGCGAAATAAATATACAGTCGCGTAGCGATAAACCTTTTCATAAAACTTTAAATTGTTTCGTAATACCAGAAATTACGGGGTGCGTGCCGGCATCTGAAATAAACATTAGCGATTTGCAGATACCTAAACATTTAAAATTAGCGGATAATTATTTTCATAAACCACAAAAGGTCGAATTGTTGATAGGAAGTGATCTATTTTGGCAAATACTGGGCGCAAACAGAATTAGTTTAGGTAAAAATAAACCATTCATGCAAGAAACAATGTTTGGCTGGATCATAGCAGGGCCGTATATCAGCCAAAACGAAGCATCAGAAAAGCGAATAACTAAGTGTAATTTCACAAACACAATTGAAGTTACAGAACAGCTAAGTAAGTTCTGGGAACTTACAGAACTAAGTAAGTTCTGAAGAGGTTTTCAATGGAAAACCTGCACTCTCGGGCGAAGAAATTGCATGCGAAAAACATTTCGAAGATACGGTGAAACGCGACGCGACAGGCAAATTCATAGTATCATTGCCATTTAAGGAACTAATAAGTTCACTCGGTGATTCATTTCGTCAAGCAAAAAATAGATTTTTAAATCTCGAGCGTAAGTTGAATAAAGATGCCAATCTTAAAACTCTTTATAGCGAATTCATCCAGGAATATAAAGAATTAGGACATATGAAAGGTTTATGCAGAATTACGGAAGCGGCAACAGACTTTACGGTAAATACTACATTTTATTTCATGCCACATCATCCAGTATTAAAAGAAAATTCTTTGACGACACGTTTGCGCGTTGTGTTCGATTGTAGTGCGCCAACTACAAACGGCATTTCATTAAATAGTATTCAAATGGCCGGACCAACCTTACAAAATGATTTACTCTCCATTTTATTGCGTTTTAGAACACACTTATATGTAGTTAGTGCGGATATAGAAAAAATGTACCGTCAGGTATTGGTTGCAGATGATCAAAAATCCTTACAATGTATCTTATGGCGAAATAATCCGGAAGAACCGATTGAAATATTTCAGTTACAAACTGTTACATACGGTATGAAATGCTCTTCTTACTTAGCGATTAAATGTCTAATGACATTGGCAGAGGAGCAAGAAGCTAAAAATCCTAACATTGCTAGCATTATTAAATCCGATTTTTATGTGGACGACCTTTTGACAGGTTTTGATTCAAAACAGAAAGCGCGCGAAGCATGTAAACAACTTTTTGAGGTCCTTAAAGGCGGAGGATTTACATTGCGTAAATTCTATTCAAATGATCCTGAAATATTGAGAGATATACCGGATAATTCAACTACGGGTTCCGTTATTCAATTCGGTGAAAACGAGAAGGCGAAAACTTTGGGATTATTGTACTCACCGCAATCAGATACTCTGTTTTATAGCATAAGTTCATCTCTAGGTCCCTAATCACAAAGCGAACTTTATTATCGGACATAGCTCAAATTTTTGATTCCTTGGGTCTATTAAGTGCGTGTACCATCATAGCGAAAATTATGTTACAACAACTATGGCTCGAGCGTCTTTCATGGGATGATCCCATACCGGAGCATTTAGCAAATAATTATTTACAGTTTAGGAATGAATTAGGAAGCTTAAACAATTTAAAAATACCTTGGCATGTTATATGTTTTAGTAAAGTCAAACAAGAACTTCATGGATTTTGCGACTCCTCAGAAAAGGCGTACGGTGCTTGCATATACATTAAATCTACCGATTCGTTAGGCAGGTCGTAATCATTCTTATTATGTGCAAAAAGCAAGGTTGCGCCCTTAAAGCCAGTTACCTTGCCGCGTTTAGAGCTCTGTGGAGCAGTAATTTTATCGCGTTTGACCAATAAGGTCAAAAATTCATTAAATGTGCAATTTGATACGTGTTACCTCTGGACAGATTCATCGATAGTACTTAGTTGGTTGAAAACAGCAGCCAATACATTGAAGACGTTTGTTAGTAACCGCGTAGCAGAGATCCAGGAAACCACTTCGTTTGCGCAGTGGCGTCATGTGCCAGGCAAGGATAATCCTGCAGATCTAGTGTCCAGAGGCGTGGAACCAGATAAAATAATGGAGTGCAACTTATGGTGGCATGGACCGGAGTGGATCATGCAAGATTCAGATAAATGGCCAAATTTACAAGTTGTCAATACTGAAACAAGCGAAACAAGGAAAAACATAAAGGTTTTTACGAATAAACTTGATGAAACACAGAATACGGAAGTATTTTCATTTGAGCGCTTCTCTAATATTTTACGTTTAAAAAGAACCGCTGCATATGTGTTCAGATTCATCCGCATGTGTAAAAATAAGGAAAGAACTTCTGAACCCCTTTCTTTGGATGAAATACATTCTGCATTTAATCGTATTCTAAAACTGTGTCAATCACAGTCATTTTCTAATGAAATAAAGCATTTGAACCAAAAGGGATCTTTAGATAAAAACAGCAAACTCATAAATTTATCTCCATTTCTTGATGATCAGGGCATCATGAGAGTAGGAGTAGGCTGGGCGTTTAAAGCATTCCGAGTTTACGTATGACAAAAAACATCCCATCATTTTAGCGGCAGATCATATAGTTACATCGTTAATATTTAATCATTTTCACAAGGATCTTATGCATGCTGGTCCTCAGCTTTTACTTGCAACTATAAGAGAAACTTTCTGGCCGTTATCAGGAAGAAATTTAGCGCGACGTTACCGTGCACAAATGTGTAAAAATGTTTTAGATTAAAATCTAAATCCATTCAGCCAATAATGGGTGACCTACCTGCCCCAGCGTCTCGCAGGTCCACCGTTTATTGTAACAGGTGTAGATTATGCGGGCCCTTTCTTAATTCGCGATAGAAAGGGCCGAGGTTGTAAACTAATAAAGAGTTACATGTGTCTTTTTATTTGTTTTTGTACGAAGGCCATACATTTAGAATTAGTTACAGAACTGTCTAAGGAATCATTTCTGTTGGCCTTTAAAAGATTTATTGCGCGAAGAGGCAAGCCTCAAAAGATGGTTTCCGACAATGGAACCAATTTTATAGCAGCTAGTTCGGAGTTAAAATCGTTAAGAAAATTTTTAGAGCAGCACACTCCCGCGATAAGAGAATCCTTGCTAAAGAATAATATTTCGTGGTTCTTCATACCTCCCTATTCTCCACATTTTGGCGGACTGTGGGAAAGCGGAGTAAGAACAGTTAAGCATCATTTGCATAGGGTTTTGGGAAACACGCGCACTTAACGTTCGAGGAATTTTATTCGTTGCTTGTGCAGATTGAAGCTATAATAAATTCCCGACCGATTCATCCTTTATCCTGTGATCCAAATGATCTCTCCCCATTAACTCCTGCACATTTTCTCATCGGAAGACCACTTATTACCAATCCAGATCCAGATTTGCGTCATGTTCCAGTTAATCGGCTCTCAAAATTCCAGCATATTCAGCAGCTTTCTCAGCATATATGGGAACGATGGAACAAAGAATACATCTCCGAACTACAAAAACGCACGAAATGGACTACTACTAACGGTGAAGTTGCGGAAAACACATTAGTGCTCATAAAAGAGGACAATTTACCTCCATTAAGGTGGAAGTTAGGTCGCGTGATCGAACTTTTAACGCGGCAGTGATGGTGTAGCCAGAGTTTTTAGGATAAAGACAGACAATGGTATCATAACTCCTTCTTTTTCCAAGGTGTGTCCGCTACCCGTTTCGGACTAAGTGTAGTTTAAAACATTTGAACATTTAGCATTAGCAGACGATTTTGTTGGCAAGTGTTTGCCAAGGCGGGGGCCATGTTTACGCCTCTATCTAATTCAAGTTTATTTTATTCATTTTTACAACCCGGCAACATAGTAGCGTAGGAAGATATATTATGCCATATGTGAAGATAAGGCGAGTCCCTTAAGGGACCCCAAAGACGACAGACAGCACTCAAATACGAGACGAGATCGGTGATCAGCATTTAGCGCGAGCGGACATAATACTATTAGCATTCATATTATATGTATTGTGTAATTCAAAATAAAGTCAGTTTTGTTTTCGCACGGAGTTTGATTATTAACCAGCGGCACAAGCGAAGTGCATATCAAGCAAATCCAGACTGCTTTCGTATTTATCGTTTGCGTTCATTTTGTATCGATTTACCGCATCTTGAAGATGTTAGTCCATAATTTTGCTGTATTGGTATTGTTTCTTCTTCGGAACAGTTTTTTATTTGTAGCATCAAACGAACGCAAGTATCACACGTACCATCGAAACCGATTTAAAGGCTAAATTAAAATCGGCCTTGAAAATTTTTTATACAGCCATAACTTCGCAGTTTCATTCTTTGGAATATTGTCTTCCTCACACGTTAGGTATATAATTCTTACATTTTTTCAGGCTTCAGGATATACTACTTTTTCTTATAAGAATATATAGGCCACCAATAATAATTCGTATACCATCTTTTGCCATAAATAAAATTTGAATATATGGTAAGCTTAGCAAAAGTATTAAGTCCAAATTAAACAAAAAATGGAGTTACTACCCTTTACCCTCGACGGTACAGATATTATATTGTGCTGATAAATTTATATGATGTTAAAGTTTTAAACATATTTACTTCATGGCAATGTAAAACTCCCAACTGGAAATTGCTGGCCCTTAGACATTGTCTCTATATGAACCTTAGGTAGCAACAATGCTACTTTGTCTGTTTGCTAGTTTGTCACTTGACTTTTTAAATATAATTTTTAAACATACTTCGGTTGACGCAGAGTTTAGTGTACTTTTTAAAGGCCATTTACCTTCCCGTTATCAAGAGGGGACGAATGGGAGTCGAATAAAACGAATCTTATAATGGCAGATCAATGCTGATATACAAACGGCTCTACAACCGATGAAGGGGTTGGAGCTGGAGTATACGGAGGGAAAACAAAGCTAAGCCTTAGAGAAAGCCTAGATATTCACTCGTCTAAGCGGAAATTTATGCTATAGAGATGTGTTTTCAGGAACTAATAATAGAAACTACAGAGGCAGGTCTAAAAAAATTATATATAATAACAAGGCGGCATTAAAGGCACTGGAATTGAATCGAATTGACTCCAAGTTAGTTTGGATATACACCATTGTAGCATTTGCAAATTCCTTGGTATATATTGAATCTCCTCGTATATGTATTAAAATACCGAAAAGTAATTTCAGTGTACTTCTCTTTCTTTTCGTACAAGTTTAAAATACCGAAAAATAATCTTTCAATTCCTATTAGCGTCACCGAGTGGATATAAACACATTTTTAGAGTTTGTTTATATTCCACAGACGCATATTCTTTGGTATTTTCTTTTGATCGAAGCCGCTCGATATTGTGTTTCAAATAAACATCCATTTAGATCGCCGAGAAGGCTTTGCCGAAAAGATAATTGCGAGACTCTCGATGCTTCCAGAATTTGTCCAAATTTTTTGTCAAATTTGAAATGTTTTCTCGTTTTTTGTCCCTTTTTATGAAAAATAAGTAGTTTTGTGGCAGTTAATAGTAGCAGTTCAATGTGTAGTTGCAGTTTAAGTGAGGTTTGTAAGAATCGTTGTTTCCATCCCCGTTTTGCTTGTGGCCTGGTCGTCATTCCAGACTATAGATGCAGTTTTTTTTGTTCGTGTGGCAGAGAGTTTAAGCCCAGTTTCACCCCAAGAAATTCCAGTGAAGTCTAGTTTCCACCCCCTAGCATTTTTGTGCAAAACCTCAGTGCAATCCAGGCAACTTTTGTTTTTTAAATTTTAAAGGAAAAGTAAAAATAAACATTTTTATAAATAATTGCTTTCATGGGAGTTTGTAAAGATAATTTTTTATTTGCATATATTTATTTCTGCCACAGCTTATAGCCCAGTAACAATAGTAAGTGTTTCTCTTTGTTATTTTTGTATTTACTTTTTTGACTATTAATATAGTATTTTTGTATCGTCTATTTTTGTAACTGTTTGTGGTGAGACACACAATAATGTTTAATTTTTTTCCTAAACCATTTTGTTTATTTTTCTTAACTAACTCTCTACCCCTTTTTTGAGTTTCATTTAAAAAGATATTTTTTGCAGTTCTAATAATTATTTCATAGTTACAATTAGTTGTTTATAATTTGGCACCTCGAAGCGGAGTTCTTATTTTAAATAGCTAGAGGTCCTTCCTGTTTTTTTTGTTTGTCCATTTGTTCCAGGAGATTTCATGTAAGTAGCCTTTGTTTCATTTTTGTAGTTGTCCCATCCAACCACTTGCCATTCACTTATCCACGACCCAGTTACAATACATATACTTAATTATTTGTGGTGATTTCAATTTCGATTCATATAAAAACGAATAATTGTACCTACAATTAACTTGAGAAAATATTTTTACTCTACGGGTTTAGTGATAATGTCTTTTGGTCAACTAGAGTGGCAAATACCTCAATTACCTCATGTATCGATAATGTTTTTTCAAATTTTACTTTGCAAGGTCTTCAATGTGTACTTGATAATATTGTTAACGATAACTCAGCAACAAACATGGTTTTATATCCGTTAACCCGAGGAAAAATGGTTTTATGTCCGTTAACCCAGGATGAATTATAACTTAAAATACCAGATCTTGTGGACCTGACGACATTCGAGGGTTAACCACAAAATTTGAGCATACTGTATGCATATTTTGCCTTTTTGTTAGTCCATATAATATTATGCCTTAATTATTCAGTTACCTTATAGCCGATTCCACATATTTCTTTAAAAATTTCTTAGCGCTAGAGAGAGAATAGTAGTATATATAATTTGTAAAAATTCTGTAACACAAGTAGCGTTATCTCTAACTCTTACAAACAATTTTTGTAAGAGATGGTTATCAACATTTCTTGGAATGTAGTGTCTACATTTTTGAAACTATGCTATAGTAGTATGATTACTTAGTTCATTATACTACGTAATTCTTTTACAGACTTTCTGAAATATATTAGATATAAAGAGACTACCTATATATTTTGTTTTCTGGCTCTCTTTAGACTGATAATATTCTTATAGTTTAACATTATTAATTTTTATAGAAAATATTAAATATTAGACTTACTCATCATCATGGACATCATGATATTCTTGAAAAAATTCCAAATAACTATATATCAGAATATGTACTACAACTGACAACACCATTAGTAAGAGTATCAGCAAAATCCCATTCTAAGGAAAACCGATATTGCTGCTAAAACCAGTGCCGAACTGTAAAGGTATGTCTGCAAATAAAATATGTATAATTTAAAAGAAACACGTATATTTAAAAATAAAGTTAAATATCAATAATAATAAAACACACGTGATAAACAATTAATAATGAAAGGACAAAAAGAATGGATATATAATATTGATGTTTCGTTCTGCTTAAAGTATATTTAGTTCTTCCAATATATTTTTTTAATTTCACTTTATTTGTAATTGTATGTAACGAATGTGTTACGTAAATGGTCCAACGTTGATTGGCAGTCTACTTTGAACAGACTACAAAATGGGATGTAATGGGATGGGATTCGTTCAACATGGCCCATCCTGCGCTGGATGGGCCATGTTGAACGAATGTTGGAGACTGAAACACCAAAACATATTATGGGACAAACACCAGTAGAAAGAAGGTCAAAGGGAAGACCTAAACTTAGATACATGGAACAAGTGGAACAAGATCTGAAAACACTTAAGATTACCAGCTGGAAAAACAAAGCAAGGAACAGAACAGAATGGCGGAAAATCCTAGAACTAGACAGGACCCAGAAAGGGTTGTCGAGCTACTGATGATGATGACAAAATGGCAATGTAAAGTAACTTAAAATGTTTGAAATTAAATAATTAGTATAAACGTTTTAAACCAAAAAAGTAACTGATCTAAAAGAGTTATTATGTTGCAGGAAATGATAAAAAATGTGGCCCTTTTGGTCTATAATAAACCATCTTCGAAATTAAACTAACACAGCTCAAAGATTTTCTCTTCCAAATCCTGAAAATCTAAATAAATACTTCGACAATGTGAGTAAAAATATATCAACTATCGGAGGACCAGATCTGACCAAACAACTACAAAAACTTATCTAAAAAATAATGGAACAAAACAGAATTCCTCAAGAATGAAGATCAAGCACCTCTCTTCAAAAAGGAGATAAATCAAAATCCGGAAAATTACAGAGGAATTAATTTATAAAATACAACACTAAAAATTAGAGTAACAACAAAAAAGTAACAACAAATAAACTGAATAAAATTATAACACTAGCAGAAGAACAACTAGGTCTTAAGTCGGGAAGATCATGCACCGCCGCTATATTTATAATGAAGCAAGTTCAAGAGAAATCATTAGAAAACAACAAACCGGCATATCCATGTTTTGTGGACCTTAAGAAGGCATTAGACTGAGTCAAATTAAAGGTCATTATTTACTTATAGTACGCAAGAGAGATACCTTTGGGAATAATCAAAACGATCGGAAATATCTACCAAAACTATACAATAAAAGTAAGAGTAGAAGAACTAACCTGTTAAAGAAGCTGGCAACGGGATAAGACAGATAGATTCCCTGAGTCCTCTATTTGTTTTAACATGATTATTGATGAAATAATAAATGAAAAAATCAAATACTATTCTACTCTTTCAAAGTGAAGATGATTTACAAGTATGTTGCACACAATTTAATATAACCGCCAGAAATTTTAAAATGTTCATTTCCCCAAAAAAGACAAATTGCATGGTTACAACAGCGAATTTACTAAGATGTAAATTGGAGCTCGAAGGTCAGATAATAGAACAGGTCTTCTTCTTCTTAACATGCCATACACCAAAGTGCGTAGGCGACTATCTCATTACTAGAATTCTGTTCTTGGCGGCGTGACACAGCTCCCCTGTATTGTGTATTCCTGTCCATTCTTTAATATTCCTTAACCAGATAATTGTTTGCGGCCGGCTCCTCTCAGAAAGAGAGGTGAAGGAGAAGATAGAACAGGTGATGAAGTTTAAATATCTAGGCATCAGATTATCTAGCTACGGAAAGCTCGTAACAGAAGTAGAAGATAAAGTGAATAGAGCAAACAGAGCCGCAGGTTGCCTGAATAAAACAATATGGAGAAATAAAACTATCGGGAAAGAAATGAAAGGCATGAAATGCAGAATTTACAAAACAGTCATTCGACCAATCATGACATACGCGGGAGAAACACAAGCTGACACAGAGAGGACAAAAAAGAATATTAGAAACAGCAGAGATAAAAACACTTAAAAACATTAATGGCAAAAGACTATGGGACAGAGCTAGAAGTACAGATATACGACGTAGATGCAACGTGGAGAATATCAAGAACTGGGTAAGAAATATAAGAGAATTGAATGATCATATAAGTCGAATGACAACAAATAGAGTAGTAAAGACGGCAAAATACGGTTTTCCCAATATGAAGACGATCAGTAGAAAGATCACGAAAAGGATGGAACAACAACTTACTGGAAGTACATTGAAAAACAGACAGTTATGTCTAAATAAAAAGAAGACGAAGAAGAAGAACTATTTGCTGCAACAAGATTGCATTTTCTATCTCTCCAATTTAAAAAAGTTTTCAAATTTAATTCTTTACAAGACCAGTTGATAAATGTTAACTGATTCAAACAATCAATAGTATCAAAAGCAATCTTTCTGTAATACTGATGGACTATCCAAAAAAAATTTCCAAAATCTCCTAAAGAATGGGTTGGAACTCACTGCACTGGAACTGTTTTCACTAATTAATGATTCCATTGAAAAATATACATTTCCAGAGTGCCTTAAGACAGCCATTATTATTCCATTTCATAAGGGTGGTAAAAAATCGAATGTCTGCAAATATATACCTATTGCCTTACTACCGGTACTATACAAAATTATTGAGAGACTTATAAATGCCAGAATATGTCCTTCTTCGTTGAAAACAACATTTTATCACAAAATTAGTTCGGCTTTTTATAAAAGCACTTACAATAATCTTTACACTTTGACTGTTTTTTGTGACTATGTTAAATCTTACTTGGGAAATAAGAAACCATTATTTAGAGCAAATGATACTTACTCTAGTCACAAAAGCATTGTATGTGGATATTGTTCTGAAGCTATTTTCTTGTGGCATGTTAAAGTAATTACTATTTAAATGGGAAATAAGCCACAATTAAAGGTTAAAGTACGTTTATTGACGTTTCAATTTCAACTTCGGAAATCGTTTCTCAAAAATACAAAACATTAGTAATGGAAAAATATTTATATATAAATTTACTAATGTTTGTATTTTGAGAACGATTTCCGAAGTGGAAATGGAAAAGTTAATAAACGTACTTTAACCTTTAATTGTGGCTTATTCCCATTTAAATAGTAATTATTGTATGTGGAGCACCGTCGATTTTTTGTATGCGTTTACCACTTTATAGTCTTTAACTGAATAAGTTGAGGAGGGAGAACTGTTTGTCTTAAGTTGGTCGTTCAGAAATATTAATGATAATAAAGATTTACAGTAATGCCACACTAAGATGAAATTATCAGTCCCACAGCTAAGACTGAAAAAAAGAATATACGAAAAAAAAAACAAATTAAAATATACATATAAAACGCACAGAAAGCAGAAAAAAGACATTTTTAAAACGGCTAAAATTTAAAATGACAAAAACTCTAAAGTGTCAGAAAAGAATGAAAGAGACAATGTACAAATCGCTACTATATGATAATTTATTTTTGTTCACCCCATATAAAATAATTTTTTGGAAATTACGATGTTTTATGGATAGGTCATTACAAATTACATAAAATATTCAGTAGTGAAACTAACTTATAAATCTAAGTTCGATTTGTAACGTTTTGTAGTGTACATTAAAATTTCTCACGGCATTTGAGAATAAACCTAAGTAATGTTGATATTATTGACATACTAAGAAATTACTTACTGGAACGTATTGCACCACAATTATATCTGGAATGTCTTCTGCGGTTGTTGGTATGATTGACGTAAAATTCCACGTTTGGGTGGAATTACCTTCATCCACTTCTGGTATTTCTGTTGTCGATAGTGGAACAAGAATCGGTATCTCTGGATTGTAATCAACCTGAAATAACAATCATCACGTTAAAACGTAAAGTGTTGTAATTTCCTCATTATATACTTTTTGGTGTTATGGATGTTGCATAATATATTAAGTGCATAATTCTTCTAAAAAGATATATCGTATATTTATTTCATTTTTTTTGAATTAGAATAAAATTGGATACTACTATGAATATTCTTAAAATATATTTTAGTACCCTATCTTCTAGAGTAATTAATGGTAAATTCGCATACATTAGGGACAGATAGGAAATGCCGGGATGGTTCTAGATCACCTATATTTATTGCATCTCTGAATATGTATCACGAAGATATATGGTTATGTGTTTACCCATTTTGCTCATTTCTTTAATTATTCATCCCTTACAAACAAAAAAGGTAAAGAGACAACGAGAAGTATGTGCTTAATGTCAAAAGAAAGTATTGTTAAACAAAAAACAAAATATAAATTTACATATTTAATACACGTTAAAAAAATTTACAATCAAGTAAACAACGTCTAATATATAATGGTATATAAGAGAGAGGCTGGCACAGTGGCCAGTCAGGTACAGTGGCCACTTTTAAATATTTTGTTCTTGTTTGATAGATACAGACGCGCCATCTAGTACAAACGCTAACAATTTTAGTCATAGTAGTCGCTTACTACGCTTGACCCCTGCACCATCGTTTCCAGAACCATTTTGTATACGAACCTGTTGAGTGGTGTGTTGTGTAGACAGTAGCAGGTAAGTTTAAACATATTTTCACCAATAATAATATACACATTCAATGTTCTGTATGCTTTGTGGTATACAGTATAGTATTTAAAACTTGCAGGTGATGCAAATTATGATCTATCTTTAAAGTAGTAGATTTTAGGGTATGCCTCCTAAACAATGAGCTTGTGGTACAGTGATCACACACTTATGCAGAAACAGTGGCCACTAGCTTTTGTCAAAAAAAGTGGTGGCCGCTGTTCCTACATACGTTTGTAAAAAGCAGTGGTCATTGTTCTTTCATGCAAAAAATATCAAAAATAATTTTGTTTCAGATATGCCACGGAAAATACCAAAAAATCCCGGTATTGGAAAAACTACAGATAAAAATTTGAGAAAAGCGATTTATGTTTGGGAAGGAGGATTATCACAAAAGGCTGCTGCTTAAAATACGACATTCCACGCAGTACGTTTAGGAGATATTTTAAAAAGTGCAACGAAAATAAAAAATAATATAGATTGGACCTTCAGATGTTCTTGAGGGAGCTCCAAGATTGACCCCAAATTATGGTATCCATAAAATTTTTTCTTCAACCGAGGAAAAAGAACTGAATAATTATTTACAGACGATGACCAAGCTTCATCGTGGTCTCAATACGAAGGGTACCAGACAACTATCTTTATGATTTGGCAATTGCTAACAGGAAAAAAATACCAACTTCATGGGCAGAAAAACAAGATTGGCAGGCAAGTTTTGGTTTACAAGTTTAATGAAACGAAATTCAGATTATCATTACGATCAGCTGAAGCAACTTCATTAGGTAGGGCGATGGGGTTTAATCGACCAGTTCGTTGCAAATTTTTTTAGTAATCTTAAGAAGATTTATAAAAAATATGCATTAACAACCTAGTCTGGTATACAATGTTGACGAAACAGCACTAACAACTGTGCAAGATACAGGAAAAGTAATAGCCAAAAAGGTACAGAAACAAGTAGGTCAAATATTTTTCAAATGAAAGAGGCACTATGGTAACCATGTGCAATGCAATAAACGCTATAGGTAATTCGATTCCGCCGTTTTTAGCGTTAGTTTCCTAGATTGCTGGTGCTATTATGTTTCCAATAAGAAAATAAACAGTTTAAAGAAAGAGCAGAAATTACAGGAAATGAAAGAAAGCAACTATTTTGTATAAAACATATTGAAAAAGTAAAACTAACTCTTCCAAAACAAGTTTAAAATGGAACAATAACAATCAAGATGTAATCTTCTTTTACATTTACAAAAACTCTCTTCCTATTTCATAAATATAGCCTTTTAGAATAAAAAATACATAATTTGAAAGTGTGTTTGAAGATACTTACATATAGGACAAACCTAATAAAACACCGGAAGAACGTAAAGAAATAGGTGAATTATTGAACCAATCTGAGCTAAAACAAATATAACCATATCGGATGTTTCGAAATGTCACACTATTCCAACTAAGGAAAATCTTTAACAAGACAATTTGTTTACTATCCAAGACACATACTACTACTTCAGTAACACAATCACAAGTTCTGTCTGCTATAATGGTAGAATTACTTACATTTTCTACGTCAAATGAAATTATACCTCCTTTTAAACGAATACTGTTTTGGCCTAAACCTAAAGTATCCTCAGTACAAAAAGAAGAGCGAAAACAGTACATGCGGCGCGGCGGTTAGTACAAAAGAATGATAAACTTGAGCATGAAAATAAAGAAAAATAAGATCAAGCTCCTTGTAGAAAAAAAAAAGAAAAACGCATAAGACAGGCAAAGAAAAGAGAAGAAAAAGCTCTTGCTAAAAAAACAGAAACCGAAAATGATTAGAAAAAAAGTTATTAACAAAAAAGAAGAATCATCATGGAGTGACGATAATAAATCATGGGTTCAATTTGGAGCAGTCTTGACGAGATATCTTCTAAAACACATGATAAAGAATATACTGATCATGTAAATTATATGGAGGGAGACTACGTACGTGCATTAAAAAGGAAATCATAACATACCTATGTGTACTACAAAAAACATTTTCAATAATTGTGAAGAAGTTGTCATATTTATTATTTTGATGACAGTAAAACTTCATTTAGAATTATTGATGAAGATGTCAGTGTAATAATATTTCATCAAATTATAAAAAGGATGCCGCAACCTCAGATATGGGCAACCTACGGGTAGCGGGTAGACACTTTTCTACGATCCTGGTAGAAAATAGGTCTACTTCAGGGAAGCATCCCTGCCCACGCGAGCCATGCTTTGCTCTCAATTCCTTACTGAGAGAAATCATGTCCCATTCCTTTATCCTTCCAAAATCTAGTTACCTACTTCCTATCCCTCCCTGGTGAAGGGCAGCAGCAATCATCAGTACCAGTTCAAGGCGTAGAGGAAATGATCCTGGACCGGCTTGAAACTGGATTACCACAAGAATGACTGGAGCAGTTTAAATGGTTGTGGTACTGCGATGGGGAAGGCAACGGGAAAACCACCCCATTATATTTTCCACAAATCTCAATGGCAGACGAGAAAAGAAAATGGCCCTCAGTCCGGGGCACCCCCTTAAATGGGGAGAGGGTGCGAAGAATCCCCCCCGTCAACTACCCAAGAAAGTGCACAGAGAATACAAATATACGACCGAATAGTACGCATTGCCACCTGGAACGTACGCAGCTTATTTATGTCCGGGAAACTGGCAAACACTGAAACCGAGATGGTAAGACTGAAAATAGACATATTGGGGATGAGTGAAGTAAGATGGCCTGGATCAGGAATACAAAAAACAAAACATGGATACATATACTATTCAGGTGGAACCGACCCAGAACATCAATATGGAACTGCTATATTAGTGTCGAACAAAATTGCTCAATCAGTCATAGACTTCAACCCTCTAAATGATAGAGTAGCAATGTTGAAATTACAAACAACTCACAGAAAACTAAATATTATTCAGGTCTATGCTCCAACAAGTGACAAGTCAGACGAAGAAATCGAAAAATTTTATAACAACATAGATGAAATAATGAGACTGACAAAAAGAGGTGAAATAACGATGATCATGGGTGACTTTAACGCTAAAATTGGTCGTGGTGCTGAAGGAGACCACATAGGAGCATACGATCTAGGTACCAGAAATAATAGAGGAGATAGACTTGTACAATTCTGCGTAGAAAACAATCTGTTAAAAGCCAATACCTTCTTCAAACAACATCCTAGAAGGCTATACACATGGAAATCACCTGCAGACAGAAAAGACAAAATTGTTAGAAATCAAATTGACTTCATTTTGCTCAATAACACCTTTAAGAAATACATACAATCTACGAAAACATACCTTGGAGCTGATATACATAGCGATCACAATCCAGTTATAATGGATTTTAGATTAAAAAGATTTCTCAAAGTCAAAAAGAAAACAGTGACAAGAAAAATAGACATCTCACAACTGAAGAACCTTGAACAGAAAAAAGAAATAAGTATCAAGCTTGAGGAAGAAATAAAAACGATCGAAAACTTGGTACAGACAGACATTGAAGTAACATGGACTGCTCTAAAAACAAAAATAACAAAGATACAAGAAACAGACATCGGGTTCATAAAACACAACAAAAAACAAGAATGGATAACGCAAGAGATCATGGACCTCATGGACGTAAGACGAAAACATAAAACAAGCCCAATAGAATACAAGCGAATCAAACAAAATCATTAGAAAAAAGTGCAGGGAGGCGAAAGAAAACTGGATGTCAACAAAATGCCTAGAAATCGAACAACTTCAGGAAAAATACGACACCTTTAATATTTATAAAAAAGTAAAAGAAATGACAGGTAGACACAAAAAGAGACAAGCAAACAATATTAAAAAATGATAATAACGAAATAATTATGGGTACAGAAGACAAACTAGAGAGATGGAAAGAATACATACAAACTCTTTTTGACGACGATAGACCTTGTTCTCCACCATCCACAGATAATCGAATAAATGAAAAAGGCCCAGAAATAACAAAGAAGAAGTGATTCATGCAGTAAAAATCTCAGAAAGATGGAAAAGCCACCGGTCCAGACAATATCAATGTCGAAATACTTAAACTAATTGCAGATAACGAAAGTAAAGCCTAGATTTAATAACAGCACTATTCAATAAGATATATGACACAGGTAAATACCAACAGAACTGGCTTAAAATCAACATTCGTACTCTGAGATATATCGCGTTTCCTCACAATGCGATGATTATCGAATATTAAGTTGATGTCCTCATGTCCTTAAAACTTTTCTCAGAATTATCCATACACGAATTTACAAGAAGTGCGAGTTCCAGATGAGTGACACTCAATTCGGATTTCGAAACGGATTGGGAACACGAGAGGCTCTTTTTGCTTTAAATATGTTAACGCAACGATGCAAAGACATGAATGTGGATGTATATGCATGTTTTATTGACTATCGAAAAGCATTTGACTGCGTTAACCATCAAAAGATGATCGAAATTCTGAGAACAACTGGAGTTGACGAACAAGACTTGCGAATTATCTCAGAACTATACTGGCACCAAACGGCAACAATTGAAATAGAGCACACAACATCCGAAGACATACAAATCCGACGAGGAGTGAGACAGGGTTGCGTCTTATCACCGCTACTCTTTAATTTGTATTCGGAGTCTATATTCAGAGAAGCATTAGACGAGGTCCAAGGCGGAATTAAGATTAACGGAATCAGCATAGACAACATCAGATATGCTGATGATACCGTCTTAATAGCAAGCAACGCACAAGAACTACAAAATATAATAAATGCGGTAGTTCACCACAGCGAAATGTTCGGTTTACATCTAAACGTTTCCAAAACTAAAACTTTAGTATTTTCAAAGACACCAATAAACGTACAGGTGTATGCCAAGGGTCAAATAATAGAACAGGTAAATTCCATAAAATATTTGGGAACAAATATCAATAGTCAGTGTAATCCAAAAAAAGAAATCCTGTCAAGAATCGAACAAGCAAGGAAAACATTCATGAGCATTAAAACATTTTTTACAAGATCAGACCTTAGTCTACAGCTTAGAATCCGAATGATCAGATGTTACGTTTTTTCTGTCTTACTGTATGGCTGTGAAAGTTGGACAATGGACTCCGAAGTAGAAAAAAGAATAGATGCCTTTGAGATGTATATATACAGACGAATGTTGAGGATTCCATGGGTACAAAGAGTTACTAATGTTGAGGTACTTCGTCGCATGTGTAAACAAAAAGAATTACTAAGAATAATCAAAGAGAGGAAAATGCAATACTTGGGTCATGTGCTGAGAGGCGAAAGATATGAATTACTTCAAGTTATACTGGAAGGAAAAGTACAGGGCAAAAGATCAGTAGGAAGACGCCAGAACTCGTGACTGAAAGACCTGAGGAGATGGTTTCGACCGCTCATCCGCAGAGATCTTTCGCGCAGCAGTTTCCAAAACTACAATTGCCATTTGGATCGCCAACCTTCGAAAGGAGACGGCGCAATGAGAAGAAGAAGAACCTCAGATACTCATATACTTTCAGGAGAAAGAATATAATATATCAGTTCCCAGACTCAGTGGATCATCATCATTATCATCATTCAATCTTCGCTTATCCACTGCTGGACATAGATCTCCCTTATAATTTTCCATCTATTTCGATCTTGTGCCTCTTGCATCCAATTCCTATGACAACGTTTTAGATCGTCAGTCCAACGTGTTGGTGGACGACCTCTGCTTTAGTAGGCATCATCTCTTGGTCTCCATTCCAGTATCCGCTTTGTCCATCTATTATCTGTCATTCGAGCCACGTGACCTGCCCAGTTCCATTTCAGTGTTGCTACTCTCTCTACTGCATCAGCCACTCCTGTTCTTTGTCGTAGCTGGCGATTACTCTGAGATAGCGCGTGTGAAACGCCCAACATAGCACGCTCCATCGCCCTTTGACACACACGGATCTTTTGAACTGTTCTCCTCGTCATGGTCAACGTTTCCGCACCGTAAGTTAACAATGACAAAACACACTGATTAAACGTTTTTCTTTTAAGGCATATTGGTATATCAGACGATTTGAAAATATGGTTCAGCTTGCCGAAGGCTGCCCAAGTCAGTCTTATACGACGGAGAAGCTCAACTCAGTGGATGTAGATCGTTAAATTTAAATATAATGTTATACTATACTAACATATTTAATAAAGTTCTCAGTGCCTAGTTGAGTATCAATTATTAACCCTTGTGTCAACTCCTGACACTTTTTGTAAATTTTATAAGAAATATGTAAAAGCAATTTTTTTATAATTTTTTTGTTGAATATGTAGAAAAGATTAGATTACCTGAATATACATATTTTTTTTTTGAATGTTTAACACTGTCGGTTTGAGCCTAAAAATATTTTTTTTACTTTTATAATGTCAACTACTAGTCCATTTACTTTACTGTATAATAATTAATATAAAAGTGACAATAGATTGTAAAAATGAATTAATCCACAGTACTTTACCTATATTTGGCTATTAACCCTTTGCAATTATGCTTTGAAGCGAATTCTGCCAATATGGCCTTCGAACAAGAGCAAATGGTTATGAAACGATTAATTCGATTTTGAGCGATTATTTCACCCTTAGTCTCCGGTCGCCATTAGGTATTTGAGACAAATCTTTGCGTTAATTATCGTAAAGACAGAGAGAGCTTTTAGCTGTATTTACAGTTTCCAAAGTTTAAAATGGAAAGAACAATGAAAGGAATATGTATTACTTTTGATATTGGTGGAAATCTTGAGGATTTCGAGAAGTATTTATGTTTGCTGCTATAAATCAAGCTTCCAAGTTGGATTAAATTCATAAAACTCTGAGATAGCGCG
>NW_027312540.1:0-28545 GCF_040954645.1 Diabrotica undecimpunctata | reverse complement strand
ACGCGCTATCTCAGAGTCTCATATTGCATAGAAAGGTGCTCTCTTACACTCACATAAATCAACTTATGAAAAATTAATTATGAAACCGAAACTAATAAACTTGAATAAATACACAAATCAGTACATAAAAGGAAAAATTTTACCGTACAGTAACTTAATTTGACGATCTAAAATACAGCAAACAAATCAGTAGTTCAATTCACACTGATTAACATAGAAAGAAACAAGAAGTTGTAGACAAAACACGACACAGAAATTTCTGGAAATAAGACGGTGACCAATTTCTTAGAATACCGACCCAACCCCAATCCATCAGCTTGACCTAAAGCATACCTTACATACAATTCTCTTCTTATCAATAATCCACAATTTTCAATGGATTGTCCATACAGTGTGTTCGTAAAGTATGGAATAAATCCGATATTTCCTAAATAAAAAGCCTTTTTAAAAAATCTAAAACACGTCGATTTTTAAATTTAATGTTCTACATTTTACAATAAAAATGAGCTGATTTCAAAAAAGTATAATATTCGGGTCTAATGGATATAATTTGAAAGATATGGGCTTAGAAAATAAATTATTTATTATCAATTGCAAAAAAGTAGCCCACTTCTAGTTTTGGTTTACCTCTTTGATCGTTGCTTATAAAGCCACTTTCCATCTTCTCAATAACAGTTCCAATACATCTATTAGTAACTCCAATAACGGATATAAAAAATCTTTGGCACACTTTTATTTTTTTCTGATCACGGTTTTCCAAATAAAATGCATGATTATAACCACGGCTTGATGGGTTACCTTTATTTGCATATCGATACGTTGGTTTAATTATAGACATGGATCTAAGAATATAACGTCGTTGTTCATTTATATTTCCCATTGACCAATATTTTTCAAAGATCTGTGTTCTTTCTTGTAACGTGAATTTTTCATCACATTTCAGTCTACAAGGATTGCAATATGGACTTAAACTGCCTGTACAAGATTACCGTTAATATTGGTGTATTTTTGGCCTGAATGTCTAATAAACATTTCTTTCTGACATTTCTTTTTCATTGGTCCAGATAAGCCTTCCTTTTCCTACTTTTAGGTTTATTAATCGTCAAGTCTTCTGGTAATTCAGTCTCCCCATTTTCATCAGAGACCTCGGTAAATGTACACGATACATCATCATCATTCACGTAATGAGGGTCCGCATCAGAATCATCAACATTAGAAGATTAGGAGCTAAACGAACTTCCAGAAGAGGTGCGTACTAATTTAGAACTGCTTCTTCTTCTTTAGATGCAAATCCACTAATGGATGTTAGCGATCACATTTTCCATTAATTCTCTATTTCTTGCAATATGTATCAGAGATTGTATGTCGTTAATCCCTGTCCATTGCCTTATGTTTCGGAGCCAGGACATTTTCTTGCGTCCCATTCCTCTCTTGCCTTCAATTTTACCCTCGATTATAAGTTGGAGGAACTGGTATTTCTCATTTCGCATGATGTGACCTAGATACGCCGTTTTCCTTTTCTTGATGGTTTCGAAAAGTTGGCGTTCTTGGTTTATTCTTTTAAGGACATCTATATTTGTGATTTTCGCTGTCCATGGTATTTTTAGGATACGGCGATAGAGCCACATTTCGAAAGCTTCTAATCTGTTTATATCCCTCGTTTTGAGTGTCCAGCCCTCTACGCCATATAGCAGCACTGACCACACGTAGCACTTAGTAAACCTTAGTCTCAGTTGAAGATCGAACTCTGAACAAGTCAGTACCTTCTTGAATTTTACGAAAGCTTGTCGAGCTTGCTCAATGCGACATTTTACTTCCCTGTCCGATGCCCAGTCTTCAAAAAGCCACGATCCCAGGTATTTAAATTTACTCACTCTTTCAATGGACTTAGTATTCAGTGTTATGGTGGAGTTTTCAAGTGCATCCAAGTTTCTGGAGATGATCATAAATTTGGTTTTTTTGGTATTAATCTCTAATCCCATTCGCTTACTGTATTCTCCGATTATAGTGACAAGTTGTTGAAGATCGACTATGTTGTCACAAATTAAGACACCATCATCAGCATATCGTATGTTGTTGATCAGTACTCCATTCACTCACTTAGAACTGCTACCTAAAACAAAAACAAAAAGACAAATATTGAGAAGAAATCAGATTGTCATGAACTTAGTAAATTAACCAATAGCTAAGAAGAAAACAAATAAATCTCATGCATTATAAAAAGATCAATTTCGTACCTATTTGCTGCTTTGCATCGATGAACGCTGTGTATTCAGGAGTAACATTCTCCATATTGGAGTGATCATCATCTTTCTCATTATTAGGGACATTTTCATTATGAAAAAGGAGCTCTACTTTCCATTAACTACCATAATAAGGGTTATTTTTAAAACAAAACAACGAATTCATTGTACTTATTATAAAAAGCTATAAACGTTCCGCTTTAAGCAATAGTGCGGAGGTTAGTCTTTTCTGGTACATAATTAAATATGTAATTCAAAATTTTTATTTTTTACTTAGATATTTATATACCGTCATGATAAAAAAGATTCTAACAGCGCAACCCGTGGGAATGAGAAGACGGGGTAGACCAAAGCTGAGGTGGATGGACGGGGTAACATAAGATGCCAAGAAGATCGGAGTCGGCAACTGGAAAATGCAAGCGAGGGACAGAATAGAATGGCGTAGAAAGCTTGAGAAGGTCGAGGCCCTCTAAGGGCTGTAGCACCAAGATGATGATGATGATTTATATACCGTTAAAGTAGGACATATCGTATGTGCTAAAATTAATTTTGACCCTTTTTTTTAATATATAACCTGTTGCCGCACGCTTACATTGATGCCTGATGTAAAATAGCCTTTTTACTCTTGTTATTGTTATACTTATCACCTAAAATGCCCTAAAATAGACGATTCTCTTTTTGCAAACCGGTTGGTGTGAACTAAAATGGGTTTATTTTTTGTTTAAACCGATATATGTAAAGAAAAAATCGTCTAAAGGTTTATACTAAATCGATCATTTGGAATTATACATTAAAATAATATTGATATTAATACTTACGTTACTCCTGGTCGAGATAGGATTAATTCACTTATTTTCTGATAACCCCTGGATCTGACATTTTTAAAACAATAAATTTATTCCTTTTATTGAGTGTGACACAACTCTAAAATTCTCACTGGTGCAATTACACTGCACAACTAAAAAGGGCCGGTACTGCAAGAAAACAATTTATCTCAGCCGACAACATGTCATAGCCACAGCCGTAGTCGCTCTCAAGCCCTTGGAGAGCCTACTGTGAGGAAATCGAAGATTTCTCGCAGGCAAGATGGAAGCACTACTTCCAACCTTTGCAAAAGTGCTGAGATCCTGATGAAAACACACTTTCACAAAGATAAGATGGGCCAGAATGTTCAGACCCTCCTTGACTCTGAGATATATTTCTAGGAAGTGGAGAGAGGTACGTGTGGTCTTCATACCAAAACCAGGTAGATTGGACTACAACCTACAAACGATGGAAAGGGTACGCGAGGGATACATAAAGAATGAAGTTCTGGTTCATAACTCACTTCACCAAAATCAACATGCATATACTTCGAGAAGATCTACTGATTCTGCACTGCATGAAGTAGCGGGAAGAATTGAAAGATCGCTGGATAATAAAGTATCCACCCTATGTATATTTATAGATATTGAGGAAGCGTTTGATAAAACAATATTCCCAACAATCACCCAACAGCTCAATGTCAGGAATGTCCACTGACCGTGAGCGAGTGGATATTTAGAATTCTCTCTAATAGAGCAATAAGCATAAATGTAGAAAACGTTTCTAGACGCTTGGCTGCCTGTAGCAGAGGTAGCTCATCCAGATCATCCCGCAAGAAACGACATCTCAATTATCCTATTTCTACATTAAGTTTTGCACCCGCTGATCGTAGTCGCATCATTGTCTCCAGCGCCAGCTCTTTGACATATATGTCTAGAGGAGTGATGCCAATTAGCAACTCCATTGCAGCAGGTAGTGTTGTTTTCATGGCACATGTTAGGCATATTTAGGCAAACCATCCATTGAATATGGTTTAGTTTGTTGATCGCTGTTGTCTGTAGCACTTTTGGTACCCAAACAATAGCTCCGTAAGTTAGCATTTGCCTAATGACAGCAGTGTACATTTATGCTTATTGCTGTATTAGAGAGCATATTGAATATCCATTCGCTCACGGTCAGCGGGACATTCCTAACATTGAGCTGTTGGGTAATGGTTTGGAATATTGTTTATCAGGCGCTCTCTCAATATCTATGAATATACCTAGGGTGATAAGAGTGAGACAGAACAACAAAAAAAAAGATGGCTTTAAGGATTAGCTCTACAGACTGCTCAGTTGTTATGTTAATATATACGTCTATGTGTCTATACACTCCCCCTGTCTGTTTTATTTACATTTAAAATTGTTGTTAACCATTTATTACCTCAATATATTTCTGAAGCTATTTCTGGTGATATTTTAATACAATTTACTATTTTTATTGCGAATTGTCCACAATTTTAGTTTAAATTAGCAGCCAATTTTGTTTGGATGGTTTGGTTGTTGCGTTAGTCTTTCGTCAACATAAAACAGCTCCTTCTCAAAATCCTTCCACGTTTTTAACTACTGAATTTTATCGACTATTATTCTTTCCATGCTATTCGTTAGTCTACGGTTATTTTTGTGAGTATTGGCTATTTCTATACCTTCCGTGTGCAAATGGAAGTTATTAATACAATGGTAAAATGATACAAATTTGACATTACGAATTTTGTAAAAGAATATTCTTGGTAGAACCCCCTTAGTTGTATTATTTCAATTCTTATTAAAACAAGTATAGTAAATACTAAACCGTTTTGTCATCAACAGGTTTAATGAACTCAGCATGTTGATTATCTAGTCCAGCGATATTGAATTATAAAAAATTATTCTTGCTATTAATGGCTTTTTAAAATTAATTTTTAATACACTTTAGCCAATCGTAAATGTCGCAGCCTGAACAATTGGCAATATAAAATAATTATTGGTAGTATTTCTGTAAGTATTTACTTTTTCTTTCGCAAGCTATTGTATTTTAGTGTTAAGTGTCAACAAGCATCTACTAGTATTGAACTTAATGAGGCTGAAAATTTGATAATTAGAAATAAATATCTTGTGAAAGTTTTAGAAATCATCGAAGGATCTAATTTCAGATTTTTTGACAAAATCATTTATAAGTTTTTAATCTGAAATGAAATTTAAGTATTTAAATAAAGGTTCCCTAATTATATAGAAATTTTGATAAGAAATTGATAT
Organism: Diabrotica undecimpunctata; assembly: GCF_040954645.1. NCBI lineage: Eukaryota > Metazoa > Arthropoda > Insecta > Coleoptera > Chrysomelidae > Diabrotica > Diabrotica undecimpunctata. Next base: position 23,225 of record NW_027312540.1, on the reverse strand, counting down.
ACACTTCTCAACAACTAAAGTGGATATTATGAAAATGTGTATTTTATTTTTTGTTCATAAGGTTAATAAAAATATGGAGTGATATAAATAAAGATTTATTTTTACTTCGTATTTTCATACAGATGAACCGAAAGAAAGAAATTCTTTAAGAAAAAAAAAAAGAAAATAAACAAAAATTGTAAAATTAACAACCTAAAATTTCTATTCCTGCTCAATTTCTAATATCCCGAAAAGAAAAATTAATAGTGTGTGGGTCCACCTCCGTGTCGCCTTAGTGCTCTAACTCTATTTGGAAGACCTCTTATTAAATTATTGATGAACTGCTGCGGTATACGTTTCCAAATCGCGCGTAATGTATTGGCCAACTGATCTAAGGTTTGGGGCGGTTGAAGGAGCCTGTTTTGTTGCCTAGACATTTCGGCCCAAACATGTTCAATGCAATTCATATCAGGTGAACACGGTGGCCACTCCATTCTTGTAATGCCATGAGCTTCTATACACTCGTTGACAATTCTTGCACGGTGAGGGCGAGCATTATCATCAATCAGAACAAATTGTTCGCCTATTTCACCAAAAAATGGAACAACTATTGGTACTATGACTCTGTCTCGATATCGTGTAGCAGTCATTGTCTCATTAATTAAGACGACTAAGTCTGTGCGACTGTCAAAACATGTCTCCCCACACGCAAACGGATCCACCTCCAAAAAGAGTGGTTGGGACTCTCAGATTTTCAACCTGTAACGCTGCCCTTTTTTCCTCCACAACAATATTCGGCCATCATTCGTATATAAACGAAATCTATACTCGTCAGTAAAGAGACAATTCCTCCAATTTTCGAAATTCCACTGATAGTGTTCCATCGCCCAGCGATATCTGCATGCACGCTGATCCCAAGTTAGTCGTGGATGGGTAGCGCGTCGTCTAGCCCTTAAATTGGATGCATGTAACCGTCTTCTGACAGTTTGACTGGAAATCGCTCGTCCAGTAGCATGCCTGAAGATACTGTTAATTCTGGAAGCCGTGAATGTTGAGTTTCTTCTTGCCGTCAGAACTACAAAACGGTCTTGCCGACGAGTTGTAGATCGTTCTCTTCCTCCTCCATGCCTGTATGTTGCAGATCCAGTTGCTACATACCGATTCCATGCACGACTTATCACACTTTACGACACATTTAGCCTCATAGAAACCTCTTGTTTTTATGCCTTGTTGGATCCAACGAACTAATTGCTCGAGCTGCACTAGTTCTCAACGTCATTGCGGCATAATGTTTTTGTGATAAATAGATTTCTTGACTTATTGACACCTGGTAAAGCCAATACAAGCACTTTTATACGAATGATATATTCATGTATGGAACAACATGTCTCTCTTTGTACGAGTTAAGGGCCGATAAGAATAGGGAGAAGAAAACCACATGCAAAAAATATTGGCAATAAAGATAGCATATAGAGTATAGTACAAGCAATTATTTTAAAAATAGTTTTATATGTTAATTTTAGGAATTTTAAAATTATCCACTTCAATTGTTGAGTAGTGTATGTGGTTATTATCTTGTATATAAATTATTATAGGTATATATTATGAAAACTTTATAATAAAAACCGCTTTAAAATAATCAGTAGTTTCTATTAAAAACATCTTATATCCTACATTCAGAACATTTCTTATACATTTTACAGAAAAATTAGTGAAATAAAAGTTGTACATCTTAAAAAGTAAAAAGCAAGCTGGAAGGCTGCACGGATGTTATAGTTGAAGATATTAACAACTATTGGAGGCAGTGTAGAGCCATATTGGAAGAAGTGGCAACTGAAGTTATTGGAAAGCAAAAACGTAAAAAATTAAGGTCAGACTGGTACGATGAGGAATGCTCACAAGCAACGCAAAGAAAAAATCAGGCATATAGGGCGAAGAACGAGACAAACAGAGAAAGAGTATAGGCAGCTGAGACGAGAAGAAAAACGAATACTTAAAAAAAAGAAGAAAGAACATATAGAGAGCCAACTAAAAGAACTAGAGAGCTATAAGGCACAAGCAGAAACGCGAAAGTTCTACAAGTTCTAAAAAGATGGGCAGAAAACTTCGAGGAAAGGCTAAATATAAGAGGTGAGACAGGTCTCCAAGAATCAGAAATCCAACTCGAGAACATTGACGACGAAAGAGAGAAAGATAACATCCCAACATAGGTAGAAGTCATACAAGCTATACAAAAATTGAAAGAAAACAAAAGCTCCTGGGGCAGATGGCATTCCTTCAGAACTTTTAAAGCATGGCAAAAAAACCTGACATGGTGTATATGTAGACTGGTAGAACTGATCTGGAAGCAAATAAAGTTGCCAGAAGACTGGAATGTAGGTATAATTGTACCTATCCACAAGAAAGGAGATCAAACAATATGTGACAACTACAGAGGAATAACCCTCCTAAATGTAACATACAAAATATTGGCATATATTCTTTCCGACCGACTATCGGCATATTGTGAAGACATAATAGGTAAATATCAGTGTGGGTTTCGTAGAGAAACATCAATGGCCAATCAAATATTCCTTCTAAGGCAAGCTCTGGAAAAAAACATATGAGTATGGCATTGATACTCATCACCTGTTTGTTGATTTTAGATGTGCCTATGATAGTATTGAAAGAAACGCACTGTACAACGCCATTATAGAATTTAGCATACCAGTACACTTAGTAAAATTGGTGAAAGCGACCCTCTCAAGAGTCGAGTGTAAAGTTAGAGTGCAGAACGGAGTTTCCAGAACGTTCCAGTCTCAGATAGGACAAGGAGACAGCCTATTAGCCTATCATGCCTTCTATTCAATATTGCACTAGAGAAAGCGATAAGAGAATCTGGAATAACAACCAGAGGAACTATTATTAATCGCAGCGTACAATTACTAGCGTAAGCCGATGACATCGACATTATTGCAAGAAGAAAGGCGGACGTGGTCGAATCAGTCAAGGCGCTTGAAGCAGCAACAAAAAGAATGGTACTAGAGGTTAACACTAGTAAGACGAAGTATATAACAGTATCAAATTATATATAAGCAGCACAACCCGAAGATCTAACGATCGGAACATATACTTTCGAAGGAGTAAGAGAGTTTATATACCTAGGCTCACAAATTATCAGAATAATGCAGTAAGTGCAGAAATTAACAGACGGATATATCTGGCAAATAGAGCCTATTATGGATTAAAAAAAATTTTAACAACAAGCCTACTCGTAGTTACAAAAAGAACGAAACTAATGATACACAAAACTCTTATCAAGTCCATCCTCACCTACGCGTCGGAAACATGGACGATGACAAATAGCGATGTAGAACGTTTAAGTTGCTTTGAACGTAAAATCCTCCGGCATTTCTATGGAGGAGCACAGGAGGGCGGATTATGACGTAGACGCTATAATTTCGAACTTTACCGCCTGTATGACAAACCTGATATTATTAGGTCCATCAAAATAAACCGGCTGCGGTGGTTAGGTCACATAGAGAGAATGAATGAGATGGAGCCGCCAAAACATATTTATAAACAAAGCATAGATGGAGTGAGAAGGAGAGGCAGACCCAGAGCATGATTTAAGGATCAGGTGGAGGAAGACTTGAGAATGTTGGGAGTACGAAATTGGAAAGCCAAGGCGAAGAATAGTAGCGAATGGAGACTTATCCTTGAGCAGGCCAAGACCCACCATGGGTTGTGGAGCCAATGGTGATGATGATGATGACATCTTAAAAAGTTCTTTAATTTGGAAGTTTCTAAATTAAAATAAATAAATATTTGACCGAAATGATTGAAAACAGCTCCTATTTATTGCAGTTATGTTAATAAATAATAGATATTTAAGAGACTTAGAAGAGGCAACTGCATATGGCAGAAAAAAATGGAAATTGGGGGCGGAGAAGCGGCGACAGCCGTAATAAATCCGTTGTTATATATATATATATATATATATATATATATATATATATATATATATATATATATATATATATATATATATATATATTAATAACTTTGATTTTTACGTATTGACATAGTATACGTATAGCTACTTGAAATTATATCAATTAATGAGTCATTGAAGTAAATCTCAACTTGATTGGCCAAATAGTTTGTAAGTTATTCAAATTGTTTTTCCCAAAACGGGGGTTTGTTCTTTAAACAACGGTACTTGCCTAAACAGTGACTAGATGTATTTAGCAAATCGAAGTCGATTCTTTGATGCTTCAGTTTTAAGATATATTAAAAAAATTTCAACATTTTTTCAAATTTGTTAAAACAACCGTTTAAAAAAAGGACTGACTTTTTAGCTTATAAACGGTTAAATGTGTTTATCAGATAGGGGGAGTGTAACATAGACGTATATATTAACATAGACTGAGCAGTGCGTAGAGCTAAGTGACGACACCATCTTTTTTTCGTTATTCGTTCTATCTCACTCTTACAAATAGTAAAGCTATGACAGTATCTTCTAAGTGGAGAGAAGTATGGGATTGATGCTCATATGGGCTATATATCGGTGAGAATGAAGAGACTGAATCTGGTCTGCTGTTGGTCACCGAATATAGTGGTAGGCGAGTACGAGAATAGGTTAAATGGAATTATGGAAGAGGTGAGACGACTGGGTAACGAGTGCGTGGTGCTCGGCAACTTTAACGTAAAATCTGCGGAATGGGGCTCGCCGATCACTGACACTAGAGGTCAAATGTTAATAGAATGGATCGGGGCACTACACTCGATGTGTTAATGACTGAGCAGTACTGGCGGAGTATACCGGCACAGAACATCAATTCATCGGCTTCTCGAACATTGCCTGTCGAGGTGCCGGAGATATCAGGTAGATTGGGGTGTATATGATGAGAGTATTAGATGGGAGGTAAATGGGGCTCGACGACTTACACCTTCGGTGGAAGCTTTGTTTTCTTTCTTTCATAACCTCAAACAGGTTATATAAGAAGCGGTGCATATGAGTAAAATTGGGACTGAGCATACGGGTAGAATGACTTGCTGGTGGTATGTCGAGATAGAGCAACTGAGAAGAAAGTGCGTGGCCCTTCGCCGACTGTGATAAGCTGGACGAGGACATCTGGGGTGAAGGGTATAAGATCGCAATAAAGCATTTCGATGCCTGTGCTCCGTATGACATACCATTGGACCAGCAGTTGGAGATAGCCACCGAACTGTTTCTACATGAACGGTGGCATGGTGTGCGGAGAGACGTCGAGGCTGAGCGTGGGATTTCCTTTACGTTGGATGAACTGGTTGTTGCGGTGAGTTCCCTTAAGTCTGGCAGGGCTCCCGGTCTAAATGGTGTCCCGCCTGAGGCGGTTGTAGTTCTGGGCCGTTTGAAGCCCACGTGGCTACTGGAGCACATGAATGCTCTTCTTGTCGCGCAGTTGTTTCCGGATCCCTGGAAAATCTCAAGGCTCGTGCTTCTACCTAAATTCAACGCAGAAAAATATCGTGTTATTTGCCTTCTTTCTTGTATCGGAAAGTTCTATGGGAGAATGCTACGTGCACGTATCGAGGAGGTGATTGTGATGTCTGGAGATCTGTCTCCGAGACAATATGGTTTCTGCCAGGCTAAAAGTACAGTGGATGCGGTGACCGATGTGCTTCGGGCGGCACGGGGAATTGGGGCTGATCATCGATGGGTCATCCTGATTCTCTTTGACGTCCGAAATGCTTTTAATACATTGCAGTAGGCTCACGTAATGAGCTCTTTGGAAGCAAGGAACTGTCCTGAGTATCTGAGGAATGTGGTTGCTAATTACCTTTCCGAGAGGAAGATTGTGGTGAAGAATGGTGTGATGGTGGATGTAACGGTTGGGGTCCCGCAGGGCTCCGTCCTGGCATATGACGGGGTCTTAAATTGCAAATATGAGAACAATGGTACCCCTTAGTATACGTGGACGGCCTTGCTATGCTGGTGGCGGCACGGGACAGGGAGGAACTCTTGCTTCGAATTACGAGTGCGTGTGTCCTCGTTGAGGATTGGAGAGCAATCATGATCTTTCTTTCGCGGAGGATTCATAGTCGTAGGAGGCGGAACATTGGAGAGCGAGACATGATTGAGCTAAGGCTGGCCGAGAGATTAGTTTCAATCGGTCAGTGGCAGCAAGAGGGCATAGACAGCTAGATTATTATCTGTCGCAAATGTTCACAGACCATGGCTGCTTTCGTAGCTGCCTTTTAAGGTTTAGAAGGCAACAGTCCGATGAGTGTCTTTACTGTGGTCTTTCGAATACTGACACACACGATGTTCGAGTGTGAGCGTTATGCGGATGAAAGAGAGAAGTTTAAAAGAGAGTGTAACTGCAGAATGTTTGTTTCCGCAAGAGAAATGGTGGAGAAAATGAGGGATGAGTGGTGGTGGACACGGTTCCACAAATTTATTAATAATAATAATAATAATACTTTATTTCCTTTTTGACAAATACAATTTGTATAGGATCAGTCACAGTTTAGAAAACAAAATTAGTAAATATAAATGTAAATCTAAAATTACGCTAAACCTAAGATTACAAAACAAACACAAATAGAAAATGTAAAATTACTAGCATATACTTAAAATAATGTCAACTACTAAAATATTCATTGACAGAATAAAACGTATTCTGCAATAAAAAATCTTTTAAAGTTAATTTAAATATTTTTTTTATTGGCTCGGGTAACTTATATATTCTTTGACCTATTATTGAGTAAAAATGCATATTTCCTTTAGAAAAAGGCACATGTAATTTTTGATTCTGCCTTGTATTTATATTGTGAATTTGACTATTAGTTTTAAATTTCTCAAGATGTGAATGAATAAAAACACAAACTTCAAAAATATATAAGTACGGCACAGTTAAAAGTTTATATCTAGTAAAATAACTCTTACAGCTAGTTATTCGAGAAATACCAGCAATACAACGGACTATTCTCTTTTGAGATAGAAAGACTTCACTGAATTTACAAGACGTACCCCAAAATACTATGCCATACCGCAAAACGAGACACCACCTGAGCATAATACAGCATAATTAGCTGTTTTTCACTTAGTATATCTTTAAGGTTTCGAAGTAGCTGAGTTTATTTTGGAAATAATATCATCACATTGCCTTTTCCAATTGAGACATTCATCAACATACAAACCCAAAAACTTTAAGGCATTGAACTTTTTCAATTTTTTTAGGATATATTGATAGTTCGATATATAACAGATGTTTCTGTCTATTGTGGAAATGAATAGCATGCGTTTTATCCGCATTAAGATGTAAGTAATTCGAGGAAAACCAATAACTAAGATCACACAAAAGTTCGTTACATTTATTTTCAAGAGATATATTAATATGTGATTTATCTGATATAAGTATTGAAGTATTATCTGCATAAAGTGTAAACTGTACAGCAGAATTTATTGAGATAATATCATTTAAGTAAATAAGAAATAATATTGGGCCAATTACAGAACCCTGTGAAACACCCATATGAATGTAAATGTAATCTGATTTGCAAATATGTATTTACTGATTGTTGGGATACATCTGTTAAGGAGACATACTGACGACGTTCTGATAGGTAGGATTCTATCCATTTTAGAGAGAGATCTTTTATTCCAATATTTTCTAACTTATTAATGAGTAACGTATGATCGACACAGTCAAATGCCCTACTGAGATCACAAAAAATCCCGACAGGGCATTCATCCGCATCAATATAGTTAGTTAAAGTCTCATAAAATGAATGAACTGCTGTATTTGTAAACTTACCTGCCTGAAAGCCATGCTGATGTTTACTAACAATATTGTTCTCCAATCCAAGAGTTTAATCAGTTAAGATAACAGTATTCGAATATTTTCGAAAACACTGAAGGAACAGTTATTGGGCGATAATTACTAATATCCTTTGGATCACCTTTCTTATGTACAGGAACGACTTTTCCCACCTTTAGATAATCCGGGAAAATACCATTGCAAAAAGACAAGTTTATTAGAAATGTTAAAGTATGAATGTATGAATGGAATTACTTTGTTTAATAAAAATTTAGGTATTTCATCAAATCCACACGATATTGAGCTGATCTCTTCAAAAGAACGAGAGTAGAGGTTTTGGAGAGGATGATGACCCTATATCTATGAATATTCCATCAAAGATGTACGATCATCTAAAGCAAGATCAACGTATCTAGGAATTTCCCGGAAAAACCTCCTCCATTAAAGATATTTCAAGTTGACTGGACATCCTTTGTATTAATTAAAAATTCAGAACATTCTCTAAGATTCACGCGACTGTATAATACCTCTGATAATAAACAAGACCGAAAAGTTCAATATAAAATCTAAATTGTAGGTACGCCCTTTTCAAATTTCCTCCTCAATTTAAATTAATAATTAGAACTCATAAAAATGCTAAAAGAAACAAGCAAACATGTAAATTGTGCAAGATATTGAAAGTTTAAATGGCCCTCAATAAAAACAAAAGTGTTATTGTCCGAAAATAAAATCGCCAGTTGGCCACTGAAATTTTTATGAACAGTAGAAAGCAAGTGAAGTATTAAGTATGTAGTGTTTGTTGGCCTTCGATGCACATTCAAAACAATAGAAAATTTTTATTCTTAACTTGGAAGATCGGATTTTCTACCGGACCGTCCTAAATAACAACTGTTCGTATACACGTATGGTCAGAGATGGACTTGCTCTGAAAATTTTTTGTATTTTTACGAGTAGTTGATGTTATCGTAAGTTTTTTCTTTTCACAGCTAAAAATTTTACTTGAAATACATCTAAACCACTTACTTCCTCAAATGTCTGGGTCAGGATATATGTCATCTTTCGATACATTTTTTGTCCGTTGTTTTTCCTTGCATAATAAAAGTCATAGATGCTGTATCTTTGACGACGCATCTTTGCTTTTTTCTTTTTTCTTCTTTTTCTTCCTCCATGTTTTTTAAACACCCCAATATTGGCAACACTGTGAAATCATAATATTCTCAGAATTCAAAACCAAACAGTGTTTGTGTTTAAATTGTAGATAACATAATTAAAAGTGTTAAAGTATACGGCATAATGCCGATGTAAAAGGATAAATAACCGGGAACAGTAGGTATGTCTCTACTCGAAGTAAAATTTTTATATCCACACGGGTATGCGAGAGTTTGCCAACTCAGTGTCATAATTTAGTACTTTTAAGTATGTTATCTACAGTTTAAACCTAACCACTGTTTGGTTTTGTGGTTTGTACCGCTAGTACTCCAAAATTTCACTGAAGATAGAAGAAGTCCGAAAACGTCCTGAACTTTATTACAATTTATTTGGATTTTTAATTTAATTTTTGCATCCAATATTATACCATTTACAAACAGAAGTTTTCACTTCGATATTCGAGTTTTTTTAACTAATATGGTATACAGCCAACTCCCGGGAACTATCCCATTTTAAGATTTTAACTTTGCTTACAGCTCCTCGAAATAGACCTGCAATCTTCATATTGAACCAAGTTCGTAGGTTATGAACTCCGGAAATACATGGACTTATTGGGCCTCTATCACCAAACACTTCTCTTTCAATAACCAACTAAAGTAAACCATATCTCCTGTTATTTCTTATAATGTCTTCAAAGTACTCTAATTTTCGATTTTGGATCGTAATAAACTTTAGAGCTCGTCACTTGATCAACCGGTGAGATCAGCAGCCTCCTATAGAGTAAACGCTCAACGCTCCTACCACTAGTATAATACGATGATATGGAAATAAAATTTGTGAGATATGAAGTTTAACTCCATTTATCTATTCAGCGATGATAAATATTATGATCCGCAACTGTGCACCAAACCGAATTTAATCAACGCATTTAGTATATTTCCTTATATATATATATATATATATATATATATATATATATATATATATATATATATATATATATATATATATATAGCTTTTCATTTCCTTACCGACGTTATGAGTTTTCCAGCCTCATACATTGTTTTTACGTTGCCAGGTACACATCTTACTATGGCTCGCTGGAACACGTTGTAACCTCGGAAACCTTTTTTGGATGGTGCTAGAAAGGTCACCAATGGAGACACTGCGGACGGCAGCCAGATGGTTGGTGGAGAGCGAGTCGTGGGTTCGAAACTAGCTTTTGGAACCGGGAATGGGTCCAACGGACGAAATAAGTAAAGGTAGGACAGGATAAGAGATATTAGAAAAGATATAGAAATAAACAAAAAGATAGACGGGTAAAATTACCAAAAATATGATAAGATAGAATCAGGGCGCCACTTAACTTTTTGGGTTCAAGGAGAAAATTAAGAAACCTTAGAAAACAAAAGAGGAAGGAAAGATATTTAGGTTCTGGGACCAAATCCAAGGAAAGATATCGACAGTTAAATATTAAATAAATTCGGTCAACACACACTATATAAACAAATAATAAATATATTACTTACCTACAAAACTTAATCAGCCTGATCTTTCTTCTGGTCGAAGGTATAATAATTATTTAATATAATAAATAAACATTTAGAGGTATTGTTATATCAGGAAACTTATTAGGAGTCGAGAAATAAAATTCATTGATAAAACAAAGCAATAATTCAACGCCACTATGATATAGGCAGCTGAATGTACACACATGTAAAAAAATGCACCATCAGTTGTTGAATGGTGTTATACATATATAAATAAACAGTATTATAATTAGGAAATATCTTTACAAATGCAGTATAATAAAATTAGAATTAATATAATAAAATTAAATTATCAGCGAAGAGAGCCTGATAATATTTAAGAAAATTCAACTAATGCTGATAGAAATCTCTCTTTGCTGTATATGGGCTTATCTCGAGATAATGGGTTAAAAATGTATAACAATTCTAGCAAATAACAAAATGATTAAATTTAAATTCCAAAGAATGCAAAAAGATTTCAAGAATTCTGTATTATGAAAATAAACCACCCGCACTTGGTTTCAAGATATTTAACTATATCGCACTGTTGTTTAATGTTCGTAATTTAAAAGTTCTTAATAGCTGATTAAAAGTTCGTATGAAAATATTAAATGTTCCTTGATTGAATGCTAACTCCGTAGTTAACCTTAACTACAGGAGAAGAAATAGTCGACGGAGATTCGCCCAGATAGTTGAAGATAAAAAGTTTATGATAACTTACGATAAATCTTGATGACTGCTGCACTCTTCACTGAAGCTAAATACTTTACTTGTATTAAACACTGAAATTAATTAACTTAAAGGTAGTTTATACCAATCTTTAATCTAATATTTAATATATATTTCTAAAAAAAAATTCACAGAGACGGTAATATCAGCAAGCGACTTAACGCAAAGATCGCCCTGCCAGAAGTAAATTTCCCTTCTCAAATTTCAGAATCTTCCCCAAAAATAAGGTGTGATATCCCCCACTTAAAAATGACAGGCCAGCCTGTATGTATTTCTAAGAAGATAAAAGGTTCGAACGAATATCGAAAATAACGGTACTCTTCTAGCTAGGAACATGATGAAAGATAAATCCTTTCGGATTAAGTTCTCTCAGAAAATTACTATAACTTGCCTTCGACGATATTTACCAAATTTATCAAAAAAGAACCCACTTGGCACCGGAAAGGATTAGCTAAGCCCTACAATAAAGTATACTACTTCGCGTCTTTAATAAGTCGGACCTTCCGTCTTTTGAGATAGTCGGTAGATTTCATTGGAATTTCCTAATGGTAAACACGACCACCTATATATTATTTGCAAATACGGCCATCAGCGTCTCAGCAACAGGGGTAAAAGGATTAAAAATTATTTAATATTTTAATTATAAAAAAAAATGTTACGTATTGTTCTGTATCTGTTTGTGTTTCATGGAATTTTTGTTAGGTGATGACCAAGAAGGTCACAACTATTGGTTTAATATATAATAAATTCGTGCAAATCCTTGCCTATGCTGATGATATCAATATGGTTGGGAGAACGGAAAACGCTGTACGAGAGACGTATGTAGCATTAAAAGAATCAGCTACAAAAATGGATATAACAATAAACGCCAATAAAACGAAGTATATGGAAATAAGCATGCAACCACAAATCTTACGACCACTTGTTATAGCAAACGACGTCGTCGAAGCAGTGAACGAATTTGTATACCTGGGAGCGCTCCTTAACACTGAAAATAATACTACCGCAGAGATAAACCGTAGAATTTGCACGGCCAACAGATGCTATTTTGGGCTCAATCTCCTCCTTAAATCCACAATTATATCGAGAAATACAAAAATAAAACTCTACAACACAATAATACGTCCAGCCCTAACATATGGTTTAGAGACCTGGACTCTAACAAAAAATAATTAAAACATGTTAGATGTTTCGAAAGAAAAGTACTAAGGCGAATCTATGGAGCAGTGAATGGCAATAGAGTATGAAGAAGACGATACAACTTCGAATTTTATGGAATATACCAGGAACCTGATATCGTAAAACATATTAAGATAGGACGTCTGAGGTGGATAGGGCATGTAATGCGGATGGAACAAAATGACCCAGCTAGAAAAACGCTTCTTGATAGACCCATTGGTCAGAGAAAAAGGGGACCTTTACAACATCGATGAAGACATGAGAAATATGGGAATACGTGCTTGGCGGAGGAAGGCGATGGATAGGGACGACTGGAGAGAAATTCTTGAGGAGGCTAGGGCCCACGCAGGCTTGTAAAGCCAGAATGATGATGATGATGACGACCAAGAAGGCTCCGAGGTGTATTCGAGATATGCCTTACTTTGTATTATCAAAAGCTTAGTTGAAGCTTTTGAGTATATATGCATGTATTTTCAACTTGGATATTTCAATGGTTATCAGCATTATGAAACAAGATTGATTGAGCTTGTCATCCAATTCTTTTTGGTAAGTGCGTTAATTCAGAATAAGAATAATTGTAGTCCTCCTCTGTATTGCATCTTTGCAATGCACAAAAATAATTGACTCAATAATAAATAAAAGTTGCAGTCTAACACACATAATCATACCACTTAACAACAAAATCAAACCAGACTGTGCTAACCTCTTTGCTCATACACCAAAAGACGAATTGAATTAAAGCAGTAGATCCAGTAGATAATCGGTATTCCATATTGTTAGTAGGCAGGCAGGCGATTTGTGAAAGTGCTTTTATTCGTGCACAGAATGTACGCGCTGTGCGTTTGTTTTTCTATCATCATTAACGGGTGCCGTCAATCATATTGATTAGGACGCGATCATGGGTGCAACTATTATAGAGGTTAAAGCCGTAAAAAGTGAATCGGTTGTTTACTAGAGATTTACAATGATTTGAATATTTCATTCATTTGGAAATTTAAATCTCAGTTCATTCATGCGTCAAATTCTAAAAAAAAGTCAATTCAGTGATTTAAGATATTATCAAAATTCACTGCTAGACAAACATAGGCTTTTCTTATCTCATCTTCGCGAGAGTTAAGTTCACATTACTTTTCTATCACAGTTGTAGTTTGATTTCGTTCGATTTATAATTGAGTTCCATTATCTTTAGTTTTGGAAATATTTATCTTTCTAATATCATCACGGACCTGATTTTCCCAACTGCGCTTTGGTCTCGAATTTGTTGGTTTCCATTTTAATATTGTCTTTATGATGAATTCTCTTTCCCTTTTCCTTTTACATGACCAAACCATTTTTCTTCGAACGCTTATGTAGCGAATAATATCTTCAACATTGATCTGTGATCTAATTTTGTTGTTATTTTGTTGTTATATAATCGTCTTAATTCATCCTGTTAAGTTATCTTTGGTCCGAAAATTCTTCTAAAAATATTTCCTTTCTTATTCCTCTTCTTCTTTTTATGTCATGTTTTATGTCATGACTCCGTCTCCGTCTTTTTTCAATGTGCCTCCAGTAAGTTGTCGTTCCATCGTTTTCGTGGTCTTCCTACTACTCGTCTTCCTATTGGGGAACTGTCTCTTGCCGTCTTTACTACTCGATTTGTTGTAGTTCCGCTGATATGATCGTTTCATTCTACTCTTCTATTTTTTACCCAGTTCTTGATGTTCTTCACCTTTCATCTACGTCGTATATATGTACTTCTAGCTTTGTCCCATAGTCTCTTACCATCAATTTCTCTAAGTATGTTCATTTCTGTCGTTTCTAACATCATTTTTGTTCTCTCTGTCTCAGGTCGTGTTTCTGCCGCGTATGTCATTATTGGTCTGATGACTGTTTTGTAAATTCTGCCTTTCATTTCTTTCCCGATATTTTTATTTCTCCATGTTGTTTCATTCTGGCAGCCTGCGGCTCTGTTTGCTCTATTCACTTGATCTTTCACTTCAGTTTCGAGATTTCCATAGCTAGATAATATGTGATGCCTAGATATTCAAACTCCATGACTTGTTCTATTATCTGACCTTACAGCTCCAATTTACATCTTAGTAAATTTGCAGTTGTAACCATGCATTTTTGTCGATAGGATACTTGAATCAAAAGATATCGGATTTTTACCGTTGAGCTGAGAAAATTTTTATTGAACATTGATTTCGCGCGCGTAACTGACATTCAAAATCGACGGTCGCTTCAAGTGTTGTTTCTATTAGAACAGTTCATTCTACACAAAAAGTGTTAATAAACATTTGTTGTTTAAAATTATCTCAGCTACATTTTTATTTGAAATATTTTTCTCTACGGTGCACAGATTCTGGGTAAATTTTTTTGCTTTTTTACCCCCATATGAGGGTGGTTTTATGTAGAAGCCCGGGGGTAGAAGTGGTAAACTTTTTTTTTGGGGTCCCAAAATTAATATTCTCTGCAAAATTTTGCTTGTTCGTATGACTTTTAGAGGTTCGGTGGCATTTTCGTCTCTGACGACTGGAGTATTCAGTCTCTTATCATCATTTGTATCGATTTTTAAACCCAATATAATCAAATAATTACTTTTTAGTAAGAACTAAAAAGGATACCAAATGGGAGAATCTATCTATCTAATTAGCCTTCTTCGGTCCATCTTTGGACATAGGCCTTCCCAATCCTTTTCCATTCTTCTCTGTCTGTCGCTATAGGCATCCACCTAGAGCCCACGTGCTTCTTGATATCATCTGCCTATCTCATTTGGGGCCTTCCTCTGCTTCGTTTATATTCCCACGGTCTCCAACTTATAAGAATTTTGTTCCATCGGTCTTCTTTTTGTCTTATATTGTGTCATGCAAATCTCCATTTCAATTTTTTAACTTCTTGTCTAACATCCCTCACTTTTGTTTTCTCTCTTATCCACTCGTTTCTCTTTTTATCCATTAATCTTATGTGCAACATTTGTCTTTCCATTGCTCTTTGGGTTTTTATGATTTTGTCCATGTTTGCTTTTGTAAATGTCCACGTTTGGGAAGCATAAGTGAGAACAGGGAGTACGCATTGATTGTATACTTTGGTCTTAAGATGCTGTGGATATCTTTTGTTTTTAAGAATGTAGCTTAGTTTGCCAAATGCCGCCCATGCCAGTCTAACTCGTCTTTTTATCTCTGCTGTTTGGTTTTCTTTGTTAAGTTTTATAATTTGACCCAGATATATATAATCCTGAACTTGTTCTATTTCATCTTGTCTGATCCTCATTGTGATGTCTTCATCTGTATTTGTTATGATTTTGGTCTTGCTGTAATTCATATTAAGGCCTATCTTTCCAGCTTCTAGTCCAGTTCTTTCATCATTTCAAATAATTCTTCTTTTTTATCGGTTATCAATGCGATGTCATCAGCGTACCTTAGATGGTTCAAGCGTTGTCCACAAATTTTTATTCGAAACATTTTTTTCTACGACAGATTCTTGGTAGATCGATTTTTTTTGCTTTTTTACTTCCCTACGCCGGGGGTATTAGGGGAAAGCCCGGGTAAAACTGGATGCGGGAACATCATACACAATACCCGCAAAAAGTAAACATATGGGCTGGCATTATAAGAAATAAAATCATTGGACCCTACTATTTCGAAGGCAACTTAAACGGGCCAGCATACCTTCAGTTTTTAAGTGGGTATCTCGTATCTACGTTAGTTAATTTATTCCCTAGTACAATTAATCTTGGAGGTTTTGATAAAAGTTTATGGTTTCAACAGGATGGTGCGCCTCCGCATTATGCTTTAGATGTTCGAAGGTACTTAAACGAAATTTTTCCGAACAGGTGGATTGGAAGACGTGGACATATTAAATGGCCAGCGAGGTCGCCAGACCTCAATCCTTTGGATTATTTTATGTGGGGTCATTTAAAGAATATTGTTTATAAAACGAAACCTGCAAATATTGGAGACTTAAAAACAAGAATTCGTAAAGAAATAAACAATATTTCTTAAGAAAGCATATACAAGGTTCTACAAAAATGTGTACAAAGTTTGGGTTACTGTCAAATACAACAAGGGCTACAATTCGAACATTTAAGATTAAGTCATGTATTAATTACTGGATTACTTTCAAGTTATTTATTATAATTTATTTATAATTTATTAATATTATAAATCATTAAAAATTAATTTTCTAAACGCATATCTTTCAAATTATATCCGTTAGACCCCCAGTATTACAGTTTTTTGGAATCAGCTCATTTTTATTGATCTAAAAATGTCCTAAAATACAGAGTGAAACATTTAAAAAAAGAGCCGATGACGTCATCACTGTAATGTGTATCACCTTGTATAATGAAATTGATACACATTACAGTGATCACCTTGGATAATGAAAAAAAAGGCTTTTCTTTCATTCAGGAAATATCGAATTTATTCCATACTTTACGGACACACTGTAGAAAAACAACACTGCAATCCTTATATTCATGTATCTTGTCACTAATAATCTAAATATTTCGACTGATTTTGTTGATTTTACGTGGTTGTTATTCTCTTTTGGATTATAAATTAATCTAGCTAATTTAGAGCGTATATAAATGCCAAAACAACTGCCAAATAAGAGGAAAATGTAAGCGTATTGTATTTTCATTCTAGAATTTTAATATTTTATATGATATTTTTTAAAAGTGGAAATAAATACTGGCCTAATTAATTTACTATAATAGCTACATAAAAACTAGTAAATACCAATGGGTCGCAAAAAGCGTTTACTATTTTCGTTTTGACTAATCACAGGCCATTAACTAGCTGAATCTGGTTGGTCCTATGCAGTGCTGGTGGTGGGGTATAAGGTGGCCGCCTGTAAAACTAGCATAGGCCCTTCTGTTATTTTTTAAATTCGATTATATTTATTTCTTCTTTTGGCAATCGTTCAAAGTTTAGTACAACACGATGTAAATAGTTTAAAATTAGCAATAAGATTATTGATATCTAATTTATTACATTATATCGTTTTCTATTGAAATTATTGCTAGACTATCAAGTCTCGCCTATATCATAGTTGTTCTTAAATATGTTTTAATTAAATTTAATTTTACAAATGAGTGTTCGCCACCAGCTACATTTAATGGAGCCGTTAATAAATTTCTTAATGATATTTTAAAATTTGGAAGAGATAAATGATTTGAGATTCTAAACTATGTAGTTAACATCTTTGTTGTCTCCATGTGTCAAAATTATTTGTAAATTGTCACAGTGCTTCCTCAAATCTTCGGTGTTTATCTCAAACAGATTGTATAAAAACTTCTTATTCTTCTTTTTATATAGACATGACTCTGTCTATTTTTTAATGTGCCTCCAGTAAGTTGTCGTTCCATCGTTTTCGTGGTCTTTCTACTGATCGTCTTCCTATTGGGGAACCGTCTTTTACCGTCTTTACTACTCTATTTGTTGTCATTCGGCTTATATGATCGTTCCATTCTACTCTTCTATTTGTGTTTTCATATCTGCTGTTTCTAACATCATTTTTGTCCTCTCTGTATCAGGTCTTGTTTCTGCCGCGTGTGTCATTATTGGTCTGATGACTGTTTGCTTGCTCTATTCACTTAATCTTCCACTTCGGTTTCGAGCTTTCCGTAGCTAGATAATGTGATGCCTAGGTATTTAAACACCATCACTTGTTCTATTATCTGACCTTCCAGCTCCAATTTACATGTTAGTAAATTTGCTGTTGTAACCATGCATTTTGTCTTTTTTGGGGAAATTAACATGTTAAATTTTCTGGCGGTTATATTAAATTGGTGCAGCATACGTTGTAAATCATCTTCACTTTGAGAGAGTAGTATTGCGTCGTCTGCATAGCAGATTATTTTCAGTTGTTTTATAATTGGCAAGGTTAGCAACCTACCAATCGTAAAAAACACAAACTGCTCCAAGAAACAATATAAAAACTTAAAGCTATTGAAATGATTTTTTAACAAAACGTTCGTTTAACGAACATAAAGCAGTATCTATGAGGGCATAAGAAACCAATAACTTTAAATCTATTTTCTGGCGTTTTTAGTTGTTTATCTGGTTGTTCATAATCAAATTGACGTTTCTTTTTTCGCTAATACAGATTTGAATTCAGTTTCTTCATCCATATTTTCACTTATTTCCTTTGGCAACCTCCAAAATTTTGTTACAATTTGTATCGTATCGATATTCAAAAATATAAGTTTGTAATTTCTTTATAGATTTCATAACTAACGAAATATTTATATTTTTCTCTTGAATAGCTTTACTAACTGTGTTTGGGAAATTACTTATTATTTATTTACATATTGTAACGTTTTTTTAAATAAAACCAGCGGTTCGAATTTATATAAATATATTTATTTATAAGTTTACAGCACGATTATCTCTTATCAACTAAACTTAACTCCTAGAAGGTAGGCTTATACAGTGATGAGTGTCTTACCACCCGGCAAAATAGCGGAAAGGATAGAAGACAGATTAAGTTGTGAGATAGTACGAGATAAGGCTAGTATTAGACGTGTCTGTTTGACTTCAGTCATAATTATACGGATGACCTCGAAAATATTTTATTTTAATAATTTCTGATGTTAGATTAAATGATTAAATATATTAAGATATATTATAGTAAAAAACAATAATTAGTAGCGATTTTAAATTATAAATCTTTAAGTTTATTTATTAATAAAAATAACTCAACTGAAATATTTGACTAAACTAAAGGTAGGTATGTTTGTCCGAAAACAATTATTGTATGTAAAATTGGAGTAATAGTTAGAGACGTTGACTATTGACAAGAAGACTGGGGTTCAATTCACACCAAGGGTAAAATTTTTGTTTTACTCAATCAAAAATAATAGAAAATATAATACATATTAGGTAACAAGTTTTCGAAAAACTCATTATTTACAATTTATTCTTATTCCAATGTTATAAAATAGAAATACAAAATATTTCAAATTCAATTCCAGTTTTACAGTCTTCAGTTGTGAATGGAAAATAATCCATTGAAGACTGTTTAATGTCAAGTCCATCACTAAATTCTCAGTGTTAATATCGATTCCTCTGTACAGGTAATGATTTTCAAAACAATTGACGACATTGGAATGGATGCGCGTGAACAGCTACCTGCTTTATAGCTAACCAAATCATCAAGCCTTCAAGCTATCAAATAATAACACACCGAGAAGTGTTATTTACGGTAAACAGAAACTTTTTATTGAAAAAACAATTCGTGAAAAGGATTTTAACGGTCGAGGAAAAAGTGCAAATTGTTGTCTGGCATGTGAATGGATTATCAGACAACATGATTAGACAACAATTTGTAAATATGTTTCCAAATAGGCCGGCTCCATCACGATCAACAATTCAGTCTATTATACGTAATTTTTTTACTTATGGATCAGTATTCGCTCCAAGAGGAGTTCGCAGACGAAGGGAGGTAAATCCAGATTTGGAACTAAGGGACACTTTGATTTGTGCAAGTATTGAGCAAAATCCTACTCAATCAACATCTCGTCTCGGAGAACAATATGGAATTCCAAGATTTAGAGTAGGTGAAATTTTTTAAACACATCGATACCGTCCCTATACACTTCATAAATCCAACGAACAATTCCCTGGGGATCAATATAGACGTTTAGAATTTTGTCAAACTGCAATGGAAATGTCACATCAAGATGAACATTTTTTAGACAACGTTTTGTTCACCGATGAATGTACGTTTTCATTGCATGTCCGTCACAATTCAATTAATGCTAGGTATTGGTCTCGAGGAAATCCTTGTCAGATTTATGTCGCTCGTACCCAGTGTCTTCGAAAAGTAAATGTTTGGGGAGGCATAATAGGGAATCATGTCATTGGTCCATTTTTTATAGACGGTATGTTGACTGGGCGGAAATACTTGGAACTTCTGCAAAATGAAATTGTCCCAGCCCTTCGTAATTTACCAATAACTTTCGATTCCATATGGTTTCAACACGATGGTTGTCCTGCACATAATTCTCGCATCGTCAATGAATATCTCAGTGCGACTTTTCCTAATCGATTGATTAGTGGCCACGGAGATATTTTTTGGCCTGCGATCTTGCACCTTGTGATTTTTTTATTTGGGAATATATCAAGTCCAAACTATATGAGAGATATAACGATGAGAACATCGTGCCTTGAAGTCTGATCCATCAGACTTTTATAATTCTTTAGTGACAGTTTGGGTTATTGTTCTGCTGCTAATGAAGGCTTATTTGAACATATTGTAAATACGTTTATTTACAATATTTTTTTATTTTTGTAGAATTTTTACTTATTTAAACATTCTTTAAAAGTTCTTTTAATTTTGAAGAATTTTTACTTTATTTTCGAAAGTACGACGATACTTTTTTGTCAATAAGATTTTTTGTTTTAACTTTAAACACTTCTAATACTAGTAACGACTGACATAAATGTTTAATGATTCAAAGTAAAGCGATCTTTGCATAATTTCAAATTATTAAAAAAAAAAAGAAAATCACATGTGGGTTTTGAACTCTAATCGTCTGCGATGTCTGTGTCGCAATGTCGAATTCTTACCACTAATCCACGAAGGATTTATAATTATTCTATCACAAGAGTGTATGAAACTCCTCAAATCATAGTAGAAATTATTCTTGGTTAATAATTTAAAACTTTAGATTAAATAATCACTATTAATTAAATTATTTTATTCACATTTTTGCTTTATTGTGGTCAATCAGTTTTTACTTTATGCGAAATTAAAAAATGGAAATACGTCACACATACGACGTTACACATAATAATTATGACCGAGGTGATTTAGCTCGAAGCTAACGTCTAAAGGTGTGAGACTATCGATAGTGGTAATGTAATGTAATATAAATTATAGGTTTCTATCGATTATTTCTCACCTCTACGAGTTTCATCTCTTTTTATTTCACAAGGTAACTGTGTTTTCTATCTCTTACGTTAAAAAGCCGGGTGGTAAGACACTCATCACTGTATATAAAAGTCACTATGTACTCGAACATTCTGGAGTAGCCCACCTCTAATTCGTCTCATCGCTTGTTGGGTCGAATTTTCCAGCGGTCGACAGTTCCCGTCGCATCTAGAAGGACAGATCACAGACCACTATGGTGATCTGTGGGACACATCATTCTCGTCCCGGCCTGCAACCGCTATATGGGCTACGTAGAATGCATGTTCGTAACAATATTTAACATTCAATATTTTTATTACTGTATTATAATATAATCTTATTTAATGATATATTCTAATTACTTATTTACTCTAAAAGATTACAGTATTATTTTCTTCTATTCAGTAAATTCTCATTGTCAAACTGGCTAAGACATGGTAATCTGGTACATTATATTATTTCCCATAACTTTGCGATATAAAGCAAACGTATTGACAAATTAAAGTAAATAAGGAATTTTGGAACTATAAGGGGGTTCTCTGGAGATCAGATTTTTTTAAACCTCTCCAAGAATTTTTTCTACGTACCGTTACTTACGACACTTCTTCTTCGTCTTATTTCGCTTAAAAAACTCTCAAGAGTAAGTCAATTCGACTATTCGACATTATCACGCTTGAAGTGATTCTGTTTTATTTACTTGCTTTCTGCAGTGAGCACTCATTCAGCTTTTACTCTGAGATAGCGCGTCGCTAGGCCAATGTGCCAGCAACCATCCCGCCAGTTTTCCGTCAGAATCGACCTTAAAGTGATTTTTTTTAGCTACTCGCTCTCTGCAGTAAGCACTTATTCGGCTTTTAAAGCTCGATGGTTTTTCACTAGGCAAATATACCAGCAACCATCCTCGTTTACGTCAGATATAAACCTTAGATTTAAATATGAAGTCATGATATAAATATAGAGTTGATAATTTATAGAACAGTTGTAATTCAGATTTTGAAGTATATAATTACTATCATTGAGTTTAGTATTGTAAATAAGTTGGTTTTTGAATTAAGTAATTTAAACGAAGCTTTTGACAGCATAGAATTATGGGCTATTGAGGAAGCACTGGTCAACAGCAGAATAGATTCTAGATATAGGATATTAATACATAATATATATCAACACGCTGAAATGGTAGTCACGATGGATAACGGAATGAAAACGAGGCCAATAAAAATCAACCGAGGAGTAAGACAGGGAGACACCATATCTCCAAAACTATTTACTGCCGCACTTGGAGACATCTTTAAATCGCTAAATTGGGAAACGAAGGGACTATCGATAAAAGGAAAGTATTTAAACCATCTAAGATATGCAGATGACGTAGTACTAATAGCCGACAGCTGGAAAGAACTGAAGACGATGATCGATGAGCTTCATACGGAATCCATAAAAAAAGGACTGAAAATGAATCTAGAGTAAAACTAAGCTAATGTCGAATAAAGATGATCAACCGACGATAACCATCCAAGGAACAAAAGTGGAACATGTAGAAGAATACATATATCTGGGTCAGAATATTAAGGTAAACAAAGAAAACCAAACTACCGAAATAAGCAGACGAGTAAGAATGGGATGGGCCGCATTTGGAAAACTCTCATACATACTGAAAGACAAAAAGATACCCCAAAACCTTCGAACCAAAGTGTTCGATTCTTGTATCCTTCCCGTTCTCACTTACGGAGCTCAAACCTGGACATTCACAAAAAAGAACATGGACAAGATTCAAAAAGCTCAGGGAGCCATGGAACGACAGATGCTTGGTATCTCACTAATAGATCGGCAAACGAACGAAGCAATCAGGAACAAAACAAAAATAAAGGACGCCGCGAAACAAGCAGCTAAATTAAAATGGAAATGGGCTGGACACAACGAACGTCTCGAAGATGGTAGATGGAGCAAAGAAGTCGGAAACTGACTCTGAGATAGCGCG